>NC_079215.1:40038018-40208018 GCF_029633865.1 Lampris incognitus | reverse complement strand
GTGTGTGTGTCTGTGTGTGTGCCTGCCTACCTGCATGCGTGCATACATGCACCTGTGTGTATGTGTGTGTGTGTGTGTGTGTGTGCGCGCGCGCGCTGAGTTGGATGAGAGACCAAGGCTGAAGCGGGAGGGGGATAGACAAGCTAATAGAGACAAAGATTGACCTTTATTTGTCCTTGTACAACACACATTGGTAGTAGAAATAAAGAGAGAGATGGGGATAGAGACAACCAGAGAGAGAGAGAGAGAGAGAGAGAGAGAGAGAACCAAAGAGACAGACAGAGACAGACAAACAGAGACAGACAGAGAGAGACTCTGAAGGTGACAGAAAGGGTAACAGAAAACGACACAGATTTTAAAAAAAAAAGGGCAGACAGAAGAAATAGGCAGAAAATGAAAGAGAGACTTGGTGGCCAGACAAACACCTCTCTCCACCTGTAATCACCTCCACCAGGTCGGCCTCTGCCTCGCCACCATCTTCCAACCAACACCGAGCCAGACGATCAAACACCTATCTCCTCTTCACCCCTCCTCCTGCTTTCCCTTTACTCGCAGAGAAAAGACCTTGATGTTTTTCCAATAATTGGCAGCAGAGGTTAACCCCCCTCCCTCTCCTTTTCTGTGTATCTCTTATTTTTTTGCTCTTCCTCTTCCTTTAGAGATGAATAGTTGGCTGGCGATCAAAGGCAGACCCCTACTGGCTGCTGTGGCCATCACAAAGGGGCGTTGGGCACTGGCATGTGGCCAGCTGCTAGACATGCCATGTAGCCGGGGACAGGCCATGCAGATGGAGCTTGCAGGTCCCTCACCACACCCCCCACCCCCCTCCGCCCACCGCCCACCAGACCCTCAAGCCTTTACAACACGACGGCCAGCAGCTAAAAACATCAGAGGTCAGAGTGAGTGTTTCCTGTAAGATGATCTGGTCTGTGTGTTACCGATTCTCTCTACTTCTTCTTTTTAATTTTTTTTAGATGTAAATTTGCTTATGTATCTATTAAGGAACTCACAGGCTCATTTATTCCCATACTCACGGTCAACACGGTCTATTGCCAGGGCACGGGGGGCAAAGATACAAAGCCTGATAGCAGGGCTCGGAAGTTCAAGTGTGTTAAGTGAGGTTGGAGAGGCTTGACTAGAAAGTACAATTACATCAGAGATGAACAGCTCGTTGTACTGATCCCTGCTGTTCCCCCTCAGATGGACCAGACCAAACTGTGCTGGAAGCAGCTTCTTGGATAGTACTGTAGTACTAACAGGTGCTGATGCTGTCGCCAACCTGGTGACTTCCTCGCTAGATTTAGTGACTTGACAGACTGCTTTGGCAGCTTCGTTCCTTAAAAGCGACGAGTGACAACACCAGCAACGTTTTCTGATCTTTGGAGAATGTTTGTTTTGACACCAGAACATATAACAACAAATTAATGCAGCAGTATGTAACATATCACATCCTCACCTGTGTTAATGACTGTCAGGCCTGCCACCAGTCTTCATCTGCAGCTCCACAGCGTTCATAGGGGTTGCCCTCACTAAAGGGATGGCAACCCAGACTGGGCAGAACAACTGACCCACACTGCTGGGCTTTGTTTGAAAAAGGTGTCAATTATAGTATTGGTTTATGGTAAAAGGGGGGGAATGCCTGATTCAATATATGTTATGTTGATATGTTAATATTAGCCTAATCTTATAGATTGGCCTCTATAATTTCTTAATAATCACAATCATGTTTATTGGCCATGTAGGTTTGCACATATATCGAATTTGACTGCGGTCTTGTGCCTCTCTCAGTGTACTTTAGAATAACAACACTACAACACAACAATCTTCAGATATATACACAAGGATTGATTATATATGAGCGAAATAAGAGGTGATAAAGTGCAATGGTGCAGAGAATATATCAGAGATGCTGATATGTACGCTAGTTTCTTTATTAAGAATTTTGGTCTCACCAGATGTCTCCCCCCCATGAATGCCGAATTGGAAATTTGAGTTCTTGTATACATAAATAGTATTTCGTTGTGATGTCTAATTTTTGTGAACATATAAGCTACTTTGATTTTATGCATGCTCGATAATCCAGGTAAGAAAATCAAAGGTTGAATCATTTCATCTGGTTACAATGTTTATTGACAGTTTCAACACGTGGCATGACATGTGACAATTTGACATGCATTGTATCAAGATGAACTGATTCAACTTTCTTTGATATAAGCTACTTTGTCCACTTTTTCTCTCTCTCATAGCTCTGTCTCACTCATTTAGTGTCATATGCAGATTAGTAAGCAAATCAATTGACAGCATCTCGCAACTTTCATGGTGCTGGGTAACAGATGAGTTGGTAACACCGCTTCCAACTCTCTGGTGAGCTATGCCCTTATTCATCCTGCTTTCTCTTTACTCATACTGTGCTAATACACATATATTAGGTCAATTAAACAAGGGTTTTCTGTTTTCAACACTATTGCTTCATTTTTGTTTGTTTCCTTACTGGTAGGTGGAAGTAGGAGTGACATCGATGAGCTTTGCACCTCAGAAAAAGTTGAGTTTTTTTGTGCTTTATTTCAACTTTCAAATGAGGTGGAGAGCTCATGATGTTACAGCTCTAAAAAAAAAAAAAGAAAAAAAAGAGGTCAGGCCCTGGATAGTTGGATCAAAAGCACTGAAAAGAAAATACAAAAGATATAGGAAGCAAAAGAAAATACAGGGAGGGTTTGCTTAAAGTTCTCATGAAATGAAAAAATCCTTTTTCATTTTTGGCACCTCTTTTATCTGCACTTAACTTGCATCTGTTTAACACTATGTTATAGAAACTCACAATTAATTGTGAGAATAATGGTTTTCTCTTCCTGTCAAATACAAAAGTAGCTTAGGTCATCATGCACTTGAAAACATACACCAACAAAAATGTCCAGTGAATGGAGTGAGATTAAGAGAAGACGAGTGATCTACCACCAAGCTGAAACCAGCCAATAGCATATCAGTGTCCACATTCTGCTGACATTATTGGCAGGCAGTCAAATGAACCTTCCGCCCCTCGTTAAATCCCAGCCAACTGCTCTTTCTGTTCTTTTCATTTCAGTTTAGTGTTAAATCGCAGAAGTTTGCAATGTTCTAAATGCCAATTCATGAGACCTTTAGCTGGACTCTGACCCTCAATGTAAAAGTCCTTGCTTGGACTCAGTACAAGTAGTTCTTTGCTTTTATGACTGTCTTTATTAAATCTTTGTCTTGCCTTTTCTCCTGTCTCTCTTTTCCATTCATGCTTGTTGCAACTTTCCCTCATTTTTCATTTCTCTCCTCAATTGTTGACTTTTCCTGCTGCTCTGTAACGCTTCTATCTCTGTCATCTTCACAGCTCTTCAAGGGTACAGATCCAAGGATCCAGACTGAGGGAGACTGTGTAGCAAGAGCAGGACCAGCTAAGGTAAACATCTCATCCCCACGGCACCGAGAGGAACCATGTTTAAATGTTGTTTAAATGTTAAAGATCTGACTCGAGTTTAGTGGAACACTTCCCAATACCCTCAATGGCCCTTGTTTAAATATATATCTGCTCCGGCCAAGTCAGATGTGGCTGAGGCCAGTAAAAATAAATTGTGGTGAGGGATACAAAAAATGAGATAGATAAAACAAATGAACATGCCCTGGTAGTCCAAACATATACGTAACACCCAACTTGCTTTTCAACCCCTTCAACAGACACATTTGCAAATTTTCTCTAAAGGGTGGCCCAGCATGGCAATCCGTAGGAAAAATCTGTTTCTTTTCCACCTGAAAACATTATAAGATATATATGTAGATGGAATTCCTTCATTCTAACTTTGGATAAAGGATTTTTGGACTGTTGAATTTCAGCCCTTTTTGCAATTCACTTTACTGAGAGATGTCCATACTAATCAAGAGAAATTTGAAAAATGCTATATCTAATAGCAAAACACAGGTAGAAGTATTCATCACAAACTCACATTTTCTGTTCATTTCTGAAAAGCTGGCGGTCCACATTGAAACACAAAAACAACAGTGAAGTATCGGGCATCTGGGAAGTGTAGTGGTCTATTCCGCTGCCTACCAACACGGGGATCTCCAGTTTGAATCCGTGTTACATCTGGCTTGGTTGGGCGTCCCTACAGACACAACTGGCCGTGTCTGCAGGTGGGAAGCTGGATGCGGGTATGTGTCCTGGTCGCTGCACTAGCGCCTCCTCTGGTTAGTCAGGGTGCCTGTTCGGGGGGGGGGGACTGGGGGAATAACGTGTTCCTCCCACATGCTACATCCCCCTGGCGAAACTCCTCACTGTCAGGTGATAAGAAGCGGCTGGCGACTCTACATGTATTGGAGGAAGCATGTGGTAGTCTGCAGCCCTCCCCGGATCAGCAGAGGGGGTGGAGCAGCGACTGGGGATGGCTCAGAAGAACGGGGTAATTGGCCGGATACAACTGGGGAGAAAAAGGGGGGGAAATCCAAAAAAAAAAAAACAGTGACATATCTTGGATTAGAATGTGCACTCAACTTGAGAAGGCAGCTTTACGCGGATCACAACAAATCACACGTCAAGCTTTTTTGAAAAGCTCCGTTTTTGGTGGTTGAAAATTAGCCGGGTGTAGGGCAAAAATGAAGAGAGAAAGATGTGTTCCCAAATATATTTGTGTTAGTGTGAACGCAGTCTGAGACAAGTGTTGTGACGACAGTAAGAGTAGAAGCCTCTCCGTTGACAAACCCTGAAGACACATGCCTCCTTCACACAGAGGAGGCAAGTGTCTTCAGGGTGGTGTCTGAAGGACTAAGTCCTTCAGACACCACCCTCACCTGCATCACATTTAGGGCCTAATAAACCAAGATAAGAGAACTCTTGGCCTGCCGATCCTGCTTCAGTGGATCCACATCTCTTTGACAAGCCAGCTGTTCTCTTCAACCTCATATGATGTTTTGAGGGCTGTGGGAATTGACCAACTTCCTGTTTATTTTATTTTATTTTATTTTCATTCCATGACAAGACCATGAAATTCTTTCCCTGATTACTTGGTACATATTTGACTTGACTTAATCATCAATCAGTTTTCTTGGATTGTCGAAAACCCCTCAAAATGTAGGGGAGTAGGCCTCCATTTGAGAGCGAGCGAGATAAAAAAAAAGACAACAGCAGTACTTTTCCACACTGCATGCTGTCATGCATGAATCCCCAGCTTCAGCCATATGTTTAAGATTAGATGTACTCTTTTGTTAGATGAGAACACAGTCAACAAAGTGATGCTTTCCTGCTGACCGTGAATCAGCTGGAGGTTGTCCACCCTCTCTGCTTGTGCTCTTTATACTATAGCTCCATTACATACTCTGATAACAGCCATTGCTTATGAGCAGAATACAATAATGTGAGTTTTTGATGCCATGGAGGTATGAATTATATGCAACTTTAAAGCTGAACAGCTGTGTGTGTATGTGCTCAAATCTGGCATTAACCAGCCCTAGGAGGAAAAAGTGAAGGTTGAATTTTATGTTGAAATATTTCTGTTGCATAAATGTGAAGGGTAGCAAATCTTTACTATGCTTATGCATTAACGTTTCTACTTCTCTATGCTAATGTGACACAATCGAGCTGCCAAACTGCAGCGAGGTTTGGGTCTTTTGGAAAGAAAAACCCAGTGAGTTTGAACTACAAAGGTAGCCTGTAATCTTTAACTGCCTCCTGATCTGTGGCAACCGCCGGTGCAAGGGGTTTGATTAATCACATCTTCCCCATGTTACATAAACACAACAAATAGCTTAAATAAAAAGGAAGTTCATTTTAGAGACCATGGAAAATAAGCTGCGCTTGCTCTCCGGGAGATAGTAAACACCCCCTCCCTTTTTTTTCTCCCCAATTGTACCCGGTCCACCCCCTCTGCTGATCCAGGGAGGGCTGCAGACTACCACATGCCTCCTCCAATACATGTGGAGTCGCCAACTAGTTCTTTTCACCTGACAGTGAGGAGTTTCACCAGGGGGACGTAGTGCGTGGGAGGATCATCCTATTTCCCCCAGTTCCCCCGACCGACCAGAGGAGGCGCTAGTGCAGCAACCAGGACACACACCCACATCCAGCTTCCCACCCGCAGACACGGCCAATTGTGTCTGTAGGGACGCCCGAGCAAGCCAGAGGTAACACAGGAATTCGAACCGGCGATCCCTTTGTTGGTAGGCAACAGAATAGACCACTACGCTACCTGGACGCCCCAGATAGTAAACATTTGGAGACACTTCAGGTTTCTTGATGTTTTTTGGCTGCGATTAATGACATGAACCTGAAAGATGTGTCCATTGCATGTTGCCTGCATTGCTGAGGTTTTGACAACTAAGCTGTGAAGTTCCTTACTACATGGAAGTGTTGTAGATGTTGGTAGGCCATCTGTAAATAGCTCAGGTAAATGTAATGTTCCCCTGTGGTGGGAAGGTAAATAAAGCCAACTAAATAAAATGATAAGACAGATTTAATGCGACCACCATGGAAAAAGTAATTAGTTCCAGCTCAGGTAAAGGTCTGCTTGCATAGAGAGCTCACTAATTACAGCAGCAGAAAAATGATAATGCAATTTGTTAAATAGGGTCAAACTGGCTGACTGTTTAGCTTCACTGCTAACTTCTTAGCTGTTGGAGAATTATTAGTTGAGAAGTCTAATGTTGTTTTGCCATACTAATGGGCATTATTTTAACTTTTATGTGTCCCTCCCACTGAGAAAATGGGCCTGATCTCTCCCTTTGTGGTTGCTCCAACTGCTCACTTCCACCACCCACACAACACATTTTCCCAGGCAACAATGTTCTTCCAAAGTTTACACACAATAAATAAAGCTATGCTCAAAGCAGTTAGCAGTGGCCCCGCTCTCCGTTTCCTGGCTGGAGTTGAAATGAAATGGTAATTTTGACTTGAGGAGGATTTCAAAGGGATGGCCTCTACTTTTCATCTTGGTGCATACCACGAGCTCGCCGACACATTCACGCTGGGATTTGAAAAAAAAGAAAAGAAAAAAAAAGAGAAAAGTCGAATTTTTAAGTTTTTCTATGAACTTCCTTCTTTGTTTTTTTTCTTTTCTGCCATCTCCCCACAGAAAGCGAGATGTGAAGTTCCTGAGAAGTCTTCCCCAGATGGACAGCGCTTATGTAAACAACCACCCCCATCCGGGAACCCATGATTGATGTGTCATTGTCCAAAGATTGTTTCCAGGCATTTGAATAGATAATTCAATGCATTTTATGTAGAAATTTTTCCTTCAAAGGTCTAAAGGTCAGTTGTGGGGGTAGATCAGGGGTGTCCTCCATCTCTCATTCTATATTTGTACTGAAGGCTCCAACCAGCCCGTCTTTTTGTCGCGAGGGAGATTGACTGACACTTCAATCGTCCTTCTGCTCGAGATTACAAGGTGCTTCCCAACACTCCATCTCACATCTGCTCAAGCATTCTGTTATGCAAAATATCTCAGTCTCAAACAAAAGCCGAACGCCGTGTGGATGATTCCTGCCTCTGTTTTATATCCTTTTCTTTTTCTTTTTTAACCCTAAGATGGCCAAACCATCTAACAATGAGCCTGAAGGGAGGGCGGCGATGCAGTGAAGGGATGGCCTCTGAACTCCATCACGGCAGTGGAAAGGAACAAGAAATGGAATTCAAGCATTCAAAACCAAGGTGTGTCACCTCAACACAGCTGTCTGTCCTCCACTGTCTATTACATTTCCAACACACCGGTGCTAGGAATCCACCCTGGAAATAATTGGATGAAAACAACGACCCACTTTGAGTAGTATCTTATTTCCTATATCACAGCCCCTCGCCCTGTGTGACCCAACAGCCCGGCAGTATGGAGTGTACATTATTCCCCAGCCGGCCCATCACATTCCATTGTCAGTCAGCCATGAGGAGGTGTCAGGGCGACAAAAGCTGGGTGTAAAGAAAGCTTTGGTGTCTTCATTATCTCCCAGCTCCCTGATGCATGAACCAGGCCAGGGTTAATTGCTGTTGATTATAAGTCAGCATGCATGGTTGAGAAAGCACACAGACTTGCATTCACGGATGAGCACAAGTAAAGAGGATCGGATGAGGTTGCCCAAAAACAATGATTTGAGATTGGAGTCAAGTATTCCTCTTCAGAGAGCTTTAAATGGTTGTGAAGGAGATAAGAGAGCAACATTTAAAAAAGACCAGTATACTTACAATCATGGCCAACTTCAAAATGAACCCTATTCCAATAATGCACTGCATACAAATGTGTATATACTTGCTATTATTTTATATTATTTATTCTCTTGTTTTTGCTGCTGTTTGTAAGTTTTAAATCAGTTGATGCATTGGTGTGGAGGTTCATTCCCAACTGAACTATTCAACATCTCAAAAATGTGATGCACACTTTTAAAACATCATGAAAATAATCATATATCACAATTGGCCATGTCTATGGATTGGAAGCTGGATGTGAGTATGTGGCCTGGTCGCTGCATTAGTGCCTTCCCAGATTGGCAGAGGGGGTGGAGCAGCGACCACGATGGCTCAGACAATAGGGTAATTGGCCAAGTACAATTGAAGAGAAAAAGTTTTTGTTTTCTTTAAAGAAACTTTTTTTTAATTTTCATTTTTTAACTGTATTTGTCTTTGATTATATATTTGGAAAATGATCATATTCGAAGAAAATGGTCAAATTATACACTCAATGTTTGCAAAGTATTGGATGATGAATTATGGGAATTATCTTGTTTCTTATAGGACTGTTTTCAATACACTGACAGCAAGTATATGTGCAAATCCAGCCGCTAACTTTCCCAGCTCAGAAACTAGAGGTGCAGCTTATGTTAAATGATGCAACCAGCAAGGAGAAAAACAGACTGACTCCCGAGTCAAATTTATTACCCATCGGAAAGGTAATCCACCACTGCCAACAAAGGATTTCATCGTTTCAAGATGATAAGTGTTACAGTACATCACTGAAGTCATGTCTGTCTCTCAGTCAGTTTGACTGTCATAGTTATGAAAGAGTCAGGTCAGTCCCAGGTTGTGTTTGTCTTTACAGCATGCTTTTATCGCTTTACTGCTTTTGTAGCCACAATAGTCTCAACAATAGAGGCGGTTTATACTAGAGCAGGCACAGCAAGGAAACAAGGGAGGTTCGAAACACTATAACCTTCACGCCTTTTGCATGGTGAGAGCGCGCTTTGTTTAAATTTCCCAGATCAAAGGGTGCAATGCAAATTCCTGCAGCTTTCAAACCACCATTTGATGTTTTGAGGAGCCAAATTATTGTGGTGATTACAGCAGCCATACACAAGCAATGCAGCGGGCCAAACAAGGCTCCTTGTTGTGACTCTCAATTAGTAGTGTGACATCTCAGCACCCAGCGTCTGAGAGGCATCCCACAATAATAGAGGCTGTTTGGGCTGATAAAGTGATTTGGCTTGGCGGGGCCCTTTCATCTGCACTGACAGTGGGGTATTTGAGGCTTCTGGGTATTCTCTCTGCATATCTTTACCTCCCCTTTATTGTGACAATAGCGCCACTGTGTTCATTGTTTCAGAGAGGCTATGAACGAATGTCCAGTGCACTCCGAACAACTTTAGATCCGTTGATTTTTTTTTTTTTACAAAGAATCATCCTCGTTGACACAAATGAACCTCGTTCACACATCCAAGTGTGATGGGCGTAGCAGTGACTGTGGATATAGGGTATACCTCACCTGCCATTATGCCCCCCCACCCCCCATTACAAGCTTTATTCACGATAGCCATCTGAGAAATCAAACAAATCCACTGCTTCCGGTGTGGAAAGATGGCGGCGCAAATTCACGTTCGTGGCGGCCTCACTCAGTACCATCCATGCAGTGTCTTTGTCCATGTCTGCGTCTAAGTTTGTCTTCATTTGATGGCTGGGAGAGCTGGCACTGGATCGGCTGGGAGAGCTTGGTCTGCTGCGTCCTGTGGGCCCAGGGACTACGGCCCTGCCTGGAGCTGTGCCCCAAGAGGTAACACTGAGGGCAGTCTTACAGGATGTGGAAGCGGGGCAGGCTAAGCTAACTGCTAGCCCATGCAGACCGGCAGGTCCAACAGTCACCCTGGCTGGTGTTCGTTCTCCTGGACAGTGATTTCTTTTTTTTTTGTTTAGTTTAGATATATGTGTTAGTTTGGATATATGTGTTCTTGTAGTTCTTGTAGTTTTTGGATATGTGTTTTTGTCTTCGTGTTGCACTGCTGTGGGCTGGGGGAAACGATGTTTTGTTTCATTTCATGTGCGCAAGTGCATGAAATGAAAGGACAAATAAAGTGTTTCTGAATTAGCAGTCCAGGTTCAAAGTGACACATTCGGTATTCACGTGTTGTCTGAATAATAAAACCACCAGCCGTTTGCAAGGCTGATGATGCAAGCGTTATTTTTGTTTGTGTGCAATAGAAAGACACAGCAAGTTAAAAGGATAACTTTGCCTGTGGGAAGGTCTGCGCAGGGGAGGATCAGGTTCAGCTGTATTTCTGATAACACTTTGTATTCTGAAAGGCACTCGGGGCAGCTCTGATGCCTCGCATTTGATTGTCCTTTTTCATGCCCCCCATTCCCCACTTCCACCCACAATATAAACAGATCTGCCGGGGTGGAGGTGGGCCCATGGCCGCCGGACAATGGGGAGGAAAGATGGAGATTGAGATGTGACGTTTTTCAGCCAAGGTGGTGGACAGAAACACTGAAGGAGCGTCCGGGCTCCAGAGTGTAATGGTGTTTTGCAGGAAAAAGCCTGCAGGGAAACTGTGTCAGTGCCACCACATGGAGGTGTTGCCGGGGACAACCCAGTAACATAGTCGCCAGTGATCAAACCCATGTCCTGTGAGATGAGGGCAGTAATGGATGGGCTGTCAATGAGATGGTACATAACAAATGAAGTCCGTTTGAAGCTTGTAGAAAATACAGAGTGAAGTTCTCCCTCTGCCTAGGATGTGTTCTTTTAATGTCGTATCTCTCATCTCGTTCTCTCACGCTGGCCAGTTCAAGTTTAAACCTGCCACTTTCGGTTTTTCCAGTCTCCTTGTTTTCCTCTCTATGGTAGGAAGTGGCATAGAGATGACCTGGAAAAGGCTATTCAATGCTGTGAGAAAGAGGGCCCTGAAAGGCTCCTTCTCCCAAAGAGAAAGATAGAACAGTATTAGATCTAGTTTAATTACACAGGGGCTCATGGATGGGCCCCTCTTTTCTTTCGGCAGTGAAAACGCTTAGCGTTTGTTGTTGATTCAAGGCTCTCTAAAGGATGTGCTGGCATGTGCAGGGCTCTGGCAGAGAGGAAACATGGGTGGTGGTGGGGGTGGAGGGGTGTGTGTGTGTGCATGCATGTTTGTGTGTGTGTTGGGGGGGGTGAACTGTTATTGTTTGAAAAGCATGTAAGCGGCCTTCACAACACTCCATCCATGAAAAGTGAAGCAAAGACAGGGAAAGCGAGGGAGAGAATGAGTGGGGGAGCAAGGCAGGGAAAAGAAACCTCTCGCACGGCTTTTACTGATGGCTTAACAGGCGAAACTGAATTTTGTCTTTTGCTGGGAGATGTCAGATGCCTTGCCAATGGGGGGGGGGGGCAAACGCAGACTGCAAAATCTTTTTCTTTCTCCTTAAGAGGACTCAGTGAATGCAGCAACATCAAAGGCCGAGCGCTCAGAATGTGCATTGTTGTTTCAGTAACCACATGAAACAGAAGGCGGGCTGTATTTTTATCCTTTCCACACAACAGAAATAGGGAGCTACGGATACAATCATCTCAGAGAAGGTAGAAGATTAACTCTTCCCATCTCTTCGTCTCATGCATGTTCCTCCTCCTCCTCGTCTGTCTGACCGCTGTCCGGATCTCAGAGCCTGACCAACACAATGACCGAGAGCAGAGAACTCCTCCACAAACACAGCTCTGTTGCTGTTTGCGGAGGAGGTTTCATGAAGTTTCAGCCCTGACTCATTTTCATTAAACGCCTTTTTGGGTTTTTCCCCCCTTTCCCCTCCCCCCTCATTGTGTCCAGCCAATTACCCCACTGTTCCAAGCCGTCCCGGGTGCTGTTCCACCCCCTCTTTCCATCCGGGGAGGGCTGCAGACTACCACATGCCTCTTCCGATACATGTGGAGACGCCAGCCGCTTCTTTTCACCTGACAGTGAGGAGTTTCGCCAGGGGTACGTAGGGTGTGGGAGGATCACGCAATTTCCCCCAGTCCCCCCCCCAAACAGAAGCCCCAAATGACCAGAGGAGGCGCTAGTGCAGTGACCAGGACACATACCCACATCCGGACATCCGGCTTTCCACCCACAAACATGGCCAATTGTGTCTGTAGGGGCGCCCGACCAAGCTGGAGGTAACACGAGGATTCAAACCGGCGATCCCAGTGTAAGTGCCTTCTCTTTATTTACAGCTCAATGCAGGGAGGAGCAAAGGAGTGACTTCTGCATGCTGCCACAGATATACCATCCGTGTGCTAATGCTGGACTCTGGAGTTGACCTAACCAAACAACCCCCACAAACCTGCGATTCAACTTTACCCAGGGCTCCATGCACACTCACTCTTATCTTTACTGACGGACCACCCAGGAACAAGTTAGTTCTCACCTTTACACTGAGTATGCGTGCACGTGTGCATGCATTTGTGTGTGCACTTCTGGCCATGCCTGTTCATGTGTTTAAGCCTTTCAAGTGTGAGAGCATTCCTACCTTTTAACACACACGCTGACAAAATCGCACAATCTTTTCAATATGTGTGTGTGTTACTCTACCTCCCACCATCTGGGCCCTGTTTGTCGAGATTTTCTGTAAAAATCACAATCACACCGTGGCAGGATTACTGCGGTGAAAAGCAGCACCTGGAAGAAACTCAGCTCTCCTGCTCCTTTTCCCTCAGATGCTCAAAGAAGGTTCTGGCTTCCCAGCTTGAGGCGCAGGATTTGTTTTTGACCTACATGGGCATTCCAGGCCCAGCGTTCCTATCTGAAAAAAGCCTAAAAAGGCAGAAACTGCATTTCAAATTTACACTCGGATATATACAGCAAGGTTATAGTATTACAATATCACCATGTAGCAGTAGACATAGTTTGTGTGTCTGTGTGTGCATGTGTTCGTAGGCATGAATATATTCATACATTTTTGCATATTATATGTAATATTGCTTGTTTTGCAAGCCAAAGACACCAAATGCTGATTATCTGCACAAAGATATAAGCATATAAATGAAAGACATCGTTAAACACTGATGGAAATTGAAACGAAACATTTTTACTAAAGGTTTCCCATTGGCGATAGCTCCAATAGCTGCAATCAAAGCTGTTTTCAGTACCCTCAGATTGTTATGGCAGCGTTGCTATCGTAAAACAAAAAGGTCACATTTCTCATTACTACTAGTGAATTTCTACAAACTATCACAAACTAAATCACTCTCGCATCAGATGAAAGATGCACTATTCTGGGGCGTCCGGGTAGCGTAGCGGTCTATTCCATTGCCTGCCAACACGGGGACCGCCGATTCGAATCCCCGTGTTACCTCCTCCCCGTGTTACCTCCAGCTTGGTCGGTTTTCCCTACAGACACAATTGGCTGTGTCTGCGGGTGGGAAGCCAGATGTGGGTATGTGTCCTAGTTGCGGCACTAGCACCTCCTCTGGTCGGTCGAGGCGTCTGTTCGGGGGAGAGGGGGAACTGGGGGGAATAGCGTGATCCTCCCACGTGCTACACCCCCCTGGTGAAACTCCTTATTGTCAGGTGAAAAGAAGCAGCTGGTGACTCCATATGTATCAGAGGAGGCATGTGGTAGTCTGCAGCCCTCCCCGGATCAGCAGAGGGGGTGGAGCAGCGACCGGGACAGCCCGGAAGAGTGGGGTAATTGGCCGGATGCAATTGAGGAGAAAAAGGGGGGGAAAAAATCAACAACAAACAAAAATGCACTATTCTGGTTGAATGGGGGCTTGGTTGTAGTGTGTTTAACTGAGTTGGTCAAGTAAAGTCTGTTTTAAGCATTCAAGCAAAGCTATTTTCAGGGCTCCTATGAGAATTACGAGTCAGGTATTAATATTAAAGATTTAAATTAATATTTTTAGCCCCTACTGAAAATGTGTACCGTCTGAATGGTAGCTTGGTATATGATGTGTTGTCCACCTTTTCTATTGTGTTTTTAAACAGTATGTTGATTGATCATGAGGAATGGAAATGGAGGGGTTGACGTTGACAGCGTACTTATTGACCCCTGAAGGGCCACCCTCAGGGCAATGGCATGTCTCCATAGATGGAGTTGGATAGTGGCTGCACACTGCGGCCTTGCATTTGGGGTCTCTACAATGCAAGAATGTACTGATTTATTTTGGAGTTCTTTGACCAGCCCACATGGCGAGATTATCAGATGGCATCAGCGCGCCACACTCTCTCGCTCACTGATCTGCACTTTCCTGACCCTGTGTGTTTGTGTTTTTGTCTGTCCTCACAATGTCTTTGTTGTTTGTTTGCGTGTGCATTGTCATAAATGTGATCGTTTTGCTAATCTCTTAATCAGTTGTCTATTGTCCAGTTCCACAGTCCCCATAAAGACACACACACACACACTTACATTTTACTGTCGCTATTTGCCATCCGCCCCCAGCCCTCTCCCATTGATTCTGGTCGGTGTCTGGTGGTGGCAGGGTCAGAGCTTACTGACATCATCAATCACATTGCGTTCACTGCCATCTCCGGCTTCTCTGTCCACTGTCTGCCTGTCAATGCACTTGCTTGTTCTCCCCACGGATGACTCTGATCTGGCACGCTCCCTCTGCAAATGATGAAGAGAGAGTTTTTTGCAGAAAGAGGGGGCTTGTGTTGGACTGACTACTTTCAAAGCTTAGTGGATCGGAAGGCGCCTTTTCGCCTCTTCCAGAAACCTCTTTGATATGCCAATATAACAAAGAAGAAAGGGTACGTTTGATGTCTAAATCTTAATAAAGATCTTGATGCTACTCATTAGAGTGCTAATCATATTTAGGGATACTGTGGATATGTGCATGTGCCTGCACACATCAGTAGGATTACATGTTTTGTAAGTGTACATGCAAGCAAGGCCACGTAAATTATTGATTACGAGATAGATTTGTACAAACATGATGTCAGCGTTAAGGTACGGTCCCATGTTGAGTTGGGAGGTTGTACTACTGTCACGCCTATCGCTGCTGCTTCTTCTTCTTCTCCTCCTCATCCTCATCCTCATCCTCCTCCTCCAGCCTAGTCCCATTTTCTCAGGGTAGAGGCTAGTTCCCATCGATGCAGAGAACTGTCAACTGAGCATGTGCAAGTACTCGTTGCCTCCGTTGTTTGGGTAGGTTAAGGTTAGGGTTAGGGCGGGGTTATGGTTAAAGTTAGCTAATCAGACGCAGAGTAGGGGTGGGTCTTCCTAGAATCCTAGCGCCTGGATGCTACGCGGGGCGTGTGGAGGCGTGGTAGAGGCATTTCGCGCATGCTCAGTTGACCGTTCTCTACTCCATTTCCGTTCTCTGCATCGATGGGAACTAGCCTCTACCATTTTCTCAGGGGTCGCCACAGCGGATTGTACAGTTTTCATCGGTACCAGTAGCGGCCATTGTTAACCCGGGCTTCAGCCAATCCTGTATGGAGCCTCGACCGATCCGGTATGGCTTTGCCAATCTGCATAATGATTTGGCAAAACTTTACGTCGGATGCCCCTCTTGACACAACCACTAACCCTATGGACGGGGCCTCATGTAAAGCCCCGGATGCCATCCCAGTATTCACGGACTTGCGCCCATGTCTGTCGCTATAGACGCCTACCACGCTCACGCCTACTGTTACGAAGCAACCAGAAGATACGCACTGCGATGACGTAAGTTATCACAAGTCGAAATGTGGCAGTTGGTCCCAATCATGGCGCCCGGGTAGCTTAGCAGTCTATTCCGTTGCCTACCAACACGGGGGTCGGCGGTTCGAATCCCCGTGTTACCTCGGCCTGGTCAGACGTCTCTACAGACACGATTGGCCGTGTCTGCGGGTGGGAAGCCGGATGTGAAGAGTAGAGTAATTGGCCAAATACAATTGCGGAGAAGAAGGGGGGACGGTCCAAATTACAAACAGTTTGCGGCGGTCTGTTGATTGGCCATTTCATGTGGAAAAGTGCGGTAATTTCGCAGTAAGCCTCACTGACTAAACTAACTTACCTAAGAAAAAGGTCAAAACAAAAATAAATGGATTTCCATCACCACTAATTCCTCGGAAAGGGTAACGCAAGTCTGTGGAGCTGATTGGTTAAGTCTTGTCACATGACCAGCGGTGCGCTTGCCGCGTTCGAAAAAAATTGCGATTTTCGAACTCAGATTTTCCCGCACTGCAAATAACAGAGGGCCCTACCATTTATACCAATTGCGGCTATCGTGCACGTACTTAGGAATCTTTGTTTTGAGTGTTTTAATGAATCTCTCCACAAGCCCGTCTGTTTGGGGGTGCCAGACTCGTGCTGATCGATTTTATACCCAGTAACTCGGTTAAATCAGTTCATCTGGATACAACGTTTATACGTTTAATCACTCAGCTAAGTGACCTCATCAGTCTAAACTGACTGCAGGTATCCCCACCCCTTATAAACAATACAGTACAACACAGTTGCATAACGACCGAAACCAACGGCCAGTTTCATATGCAAATATGGGTGTGACCATTAACTAACTAGAGCTTCAAAGGCCATGTGTACTATTCACAGAGGACTAGGAAATGTTGCAATTACAGCATTGTAAGATGGTGACTGACCGAAATCAACAGTTTCATGTGTAAATACGGGTGTAACCATTTCCTAGAATTTCAATGACCATGTGTACTATACAGAGGCATGGGTGTGCAATGGGTTCCCCAGTCTCACCTGTAGTGGCCAACTTGTATATGGAAGAAGTGGAAAAGAGGGCTCTGATGTCCTATCTAGGGACGACACGAAAAGTAAATCTCAGGCTGTACCACATTTCAATGACCACATTAACTCTGTGGACAACCACATCAAGTTCACCAGGGAGGATGTGAAAAATGACAGGTTAGCCTTCTTAGACTGTGAAATTGCAATTGGTGATGGGGGACATCTGATTGTTGACGTTTACTGCAGCCTAAGCTTATTCGTGATTTGTGTGTGTGAGTGAATAAGGTGAGACTGTTCATGTTTCTTAAGCTGCATAGCGACTTTATCTTCTGTGTAACATGCCTTTGTGTAGTGTTATTTTCCAGATTGTGTTTCCATCCAACAACAAATTGATCAATACATTATAACCGGCCCGTTTTGGTAATTCCATACATCCATCCGTTATCTGAACCACTTATCCTGCTCTCAGGGTCACGGGGATGCTGGAGCCTATTCGAGCAGTCATTGGGCGGCAGGCGGGGAGACACCTTGGACAATCCGCCAGACTGTCACAAGGCCAAAAAACACATTCATACATAGGGACAATTTAGTATGGCCGATTCACCTGACTTACATGTCTTTGGATTGTGGGAGGAAACCGAAGCCCCAGAAGGAAACCCACGCAGACACTTGGAGAACATGCAAACTCCACACAGAGGATGACCCGGGATAACCCACCAAGGTTGGAATACCCCGGGGCTCAAAAGCCAGGACCTTCTTACTGTGAAGCCGCGCTAACCACTGCGCCACCATGCTGCCTCTCATCAACCACTGGAGCACAAACTAGGAGTCATCAGGACACTGTACCACCGAGCTGACCATGTCCTCACCGACACAGGGGCTGGAGAAGGGGAGAAATCCCACATTATACCAGCCCTGGTTAAGTGTGGTTATCCTACTGGGTGTTTTTCAAAGCCAGGAAGATGCTCAAACAGTGCACCAGCCAGTCGAAGAGAGGAGAAGGACAACAGCTGCCTAAGCATAAACCAGTGGTGATTCCATATGTGGCATGAGTGTCGGAAAGCTGAGATGCATATTTTCAAAACATCGTGTCCCAGTTGCTTTCAAACCCCAAAATACGCTACACCAGAAGTTGGTCCACCCCAAGGATCAGGTTCCCTGGCACAGACAGAGCAATATTGTGTACGCAGTTAAGTGCCAGGAGGATTGCCGTGACTTATCAATTGGGGAAACTAAACAGACACTGGCCAAAAGTATGGCACAACACATGAGAACTAACACATCAGGCCAGGACTCCACAGTCTACACCCATCTACAGGCCAGTGGCCACTCTTTCAGGGATGAGGATGTGGACATCCTTGATAGGGAGGAATGATCGTTTGAACGGGGAGTCAAAGAGGTCATCTATATTAAGAGGAAATGACCATTCGGGGGCCTAAGAGTACATCTGTCACCATCTTACAAAGCTGTGATTGCAACTATTCCCCAACCCTCTGTGAATAGTATGCATGGCCTTTGAAGCTCTAATTAATGGTCACACCCATATTTGCATATGAAACTGGTCGTTGGTTTCGGTCGTTATGCAGCTTGTTTATAAGGGGTGGGGATACCTGCAGTCAGTTTAGACTAGAGATGTCACTTGGTGGAGTGATGAAACATATCTGTCAATAAACTTTGTATCCAGATGAACTGATTCAACCTTCTTTGATTTTCTTACCTGGATTAGTGAGCATGCATCAAGACAATAACTCATATTGTTTGCGCGAAGTGTATGTAACATAAATGATGTGTCCTGGTCTGTCAAATCTCTTGGGATTTTGACACGGGAGATTACATGAAACCGTGCCTGTGCAATGCTTTTAACTGAGGTGATGTGCTTTGGTACGGCTTCGGGATAGTGCGTTGCATAGTCCACTATGACTAACACAAAGTAATACCCCCATGCGTTCTGATCTAATGACCTGACGAGGTCCATGCTAATATGGTCAAATGGAACCTCAATTAATGGCAATGGTGCTTTTGGGGTGGTTGGTGTGTTTACCAATTGACATTCCCAGAAAGAAGCACACCACCACCGCATGTCGCTGTCAATGCCCAACCAGTAAAATCAGCCATTATTTTGGTGAGTGTTTTATCTTAACTGAGGTGACCTGTCATGGGGTTGTGATGGGCTGCCTGGAAACTCAGTTCAAGTGCAAGTGCTATAAGCTGCTGTGTACTGGTGTCAAATTTCTCATGTGCATAAGCAGACGACTTGGCCAATGAAGTTGATTCTGATTCTGACTTTGATTCTGGTTTTTCCCCTGATATCTTATGATAGCTTATTTCGATGACCAACACCGAATATGTGTAGATATCCCCATGCACGCACCAAATTTCCACCACAACGTCTCTACCAATGCCCCAGGCTGAATCAGGCTTTGGTGAATCAGCATCTGCGTGCAGCCTCTGTCTACCATAGCCTGATATGTGTAGTCAAGTCAAGTCAATTTTATTTGTATAGCCCAATATCACAAATTACAAATTTGCCTCAAGGGGCTTTACAGCAACACAACATCCTGTCCTTACACCCTCGCATCGAATAAGGAACAATATATATACCCCCTTGCATATGTACCGGTATGCTGTACCTCCCATCTGGACTGGGCGAGGGGGCTGACTGGCCACCTGGCCTACCTCCATCAATGGAGACTCGGCTTGTGGCTCAGCTTTTGGCCCACATTGCCAGCACTCCTGGCCTGATGTTCGAGGAGCCCCTTGTGGTTCGGGGAGGGCAGAGGCTGAAGCTGGGCCCTATGGATTAGGGAAGAGGGAGGAGTTAGATCGGGGATGAGGTGTGGGAGTATGGGCTTCTGCGTGGATGTTTGTGTTTGGGTGTGTGTGTGTATTCTTCTCCTTGGAGCCAGGGTGGGGCAACCTGCCGGCTCACCAAATCGGTCCTGGGCAAGAAGGGTAAGGTGGTCCTTTGCCAGGGCAATGGCCCTGGCCAGTTCCTCAAGATGGTGGCACTGGACCCAGTCAGCTGTCACGGGGCAGACAAGTGACGAATTACTCCAGTGCCACTTGGTTGATGATGCCGATGTCCTGCAGACCTGGTCATAGCCACTGTCTTGTCACGTTGAGAAGCTGCTGTGCCAGGATGAAGGGGTGGCTGGCGTCCTCCAGGCTGAGCATCCTGAATTAGCACCAATGTCCTTTGGCATGAGTCCCACACAGTCCAGGACAGCTAACCTGATGGCTTGGTATTCTACTTGGGAGGATGCCGGTAGGCTGTGTGAAGCAGCTTTTGCCTCACCAGTGAGCAGGGGAGCACGCGAACAGACGATTCCTCCTCCAGCCACCCACACACTCATGCTGTGCCTTCAAAGATGTCCAAAAATGCCTCAGGGTCGTCGGTGGATTTCATTTTGGGGAGGGTGATCTAGGGCCGATGAGATGGGGGAGCGTCCAGATCACCCCCATGGGCTGCGGGCAGCTGAAGGGGAGCATGGCAGGTCCCTCAGGAGAGCCCGGTCTTCTACCAGCTGAGCAGCCAGCTCCTGCAGGGCTTGGGTTCGCTGGTGCTGCATCCGGGCCTGGCTCTCCTGGAGGTTGGCGATTCGGTGGAGGGCTTGCCCCAGCAGAGATTATTGTGGCTCCACCTCTTTTCTTCACCTGTACGGGCCACCACTGTGGCAAGTCATGTACTATGAGAGGCCTCATAGATGGAGAACAGAGACAGGTTGGTGAAAACACAGCACTTTGTATTTACAATATTTA
The DNA here is from genome assembly GCF_029633865.1 of Lampris incognitus. NCBI lineage: Eukaryota > Metazoa > Chordata > Actinopteri > Lampriformes > Lampridae > Lampris > Lampris incognitus. The sequence continues at coordinate 40,187,419 of NC_079215.1, read as the reverse complement.
CAATAGTTCACTGTTCTTGCTTGCATGCTTCATAAGCCGGTACTCAGCATTGCTAGAGCCTTCTCTGTTTGATTTTTTCATCCTTTTTCTCTTGTCCACTGTGTTTGCTCTTATGGTTGTGTCAGTGTGTCAGTCCAGGACCCAGCCTCACTGCCGAATATAAAGCATAGCATGTCAATCAAGTACACCTGAGACTGATCACTCATCAACCGCATCTGCTCTCCCGTGACCCATGCCCCTTCTCTCTCCGCTTGCACCCTAGGATAACCCCACTATCACAAATGTATATGTGTGTGTGCGTGCTCACAGGCATTAAGTTCAAGTTTCTTTTATTACCACACAGCTAGGCTGGTGGAATTCATTTTCACCAACAGCTGAAGTGCAAATAAGACAGAGAGGACAGTGCTAAAAAGTGAGTCACATTTATATATTTAAATTTATCAGACAGGCTACCTTAAATGAAACTTTAAATGAAAAAGGTAGCCTGTTGTCAATCTTTTCTGTTGCTTTTTTTGTGCTGCTGCAACCACATGCAATTAAAACCGTCTTTACAGAGCACACAAATGCTTTGATATTGTCAGACATAACAGCTAAAACCCAGAAATGTCAGACAGCCTGCAAAAACGCCGTGTCTCTGCCACTCTTTGCTGGTGATTCAATTTGCAGACCCGGTCATCTAACCTGTTGTTTTTGACACATATGAGACATAACTGATGTATCCAGCGGATGAACATCTCAGTGGAGATTGTGTGTTCCCGGAATTCCACAGGTTTTTGGCATCTGGAATGAATTTTCATTGCCCCATGAAAGCATCATCTGCAAAGGTTAACCCTGAAATGAATAGCAATGGTGTGGGCTCTTAACGTCAGATAGTCTAGACACCATGGTTGATGTGGTAAAGTTGTGAGTAACTGGCTTGGCTAGTCAAAAGCCAACATAATATTACAGTGACCAGTCAGCACCCAGTGAAAGGGATATCCCTTGTTTCTGCTGAATGGTTATTTCAAGACGACACGCTATAAATCTTTTTATAATCTAGATTTTTGTGTATTGGTGTATCATGTGCGAGATTAATCCTGTATGTTTCGTCATCTGTTAAATCATAACACCTTTGCTTGTTGATCAATTTCATGGTCTTTTGTTATCTCAATTCATTAGAGGCTGCTACATGCTAAGACATGTGTCCTTTGAAGAGATGCAAAGGGACTTCGACAGATTTAGACAGAAAACTTCCTCAGGAGTCCTCCATAGGTGTCACACATATTTAACGTCAAGACAGAGCTTGCCCTCCTTCCTTGTCAAACCGACAACCGCACATACTGACATACTAAATGGATTCTGCCCCAATTTCTTTGCCTTTATATCCCATGCAATTTCTTTGAAGTGAAACCTTTGTCTCACAAACTGCGTTGTGAACTGGGCGGCGACGCAAATGTTGCAACTTCTTGATATTCCAGTGAGAGCTGTCTGACAAGCTTCTGTCCCTCATGTTTTACTCTCTCCCCTTCAGAAAGTCTACTCTACCCCGTAGGGCATCCGGGTAGCAAAGCAGTCTATTCTGTTGCCTGCCAACATGGGGATCACTGGATCGAATCCCCGCATTACCTCCGGCTTGGTCCGGCATCCCCACAGACACAGTTGGCCATGTCTGTGGGTGGGAAGCCGTATGTGGGTATGTGTCCTGGTCGTTGCACTAGCACCTCCTCTGGTCGGTCGGGGCGCCTGTTCAGGGGGGAGGGGGAACTGGGGGAATAGCGCGATCCTCGCACGCACTACCGTCCCCCTGGCGAAACTCCTCACTGTCAGATGAAAAGAAGCGGCTGGTGACTCCACATGTATCGCGGGAGGCATGTGGTAGTCTGCAGCCCTCCCCTGGATCGACGGGGTGGACCAGTGACCGGGATGGCTTGGAAGAGTGGGATAATTGGCCAGATAGAATTGGGAAGAAAAAGGGGGAAAATTCAACAACAAAAAAGAAGTCTATGCTGCCTCATCAATTGATTAGCATACATCAAGCTTCTGCTAACATGCATAAACTTGGTTTAGGTCTTTAGAAGGCTCTTTCCACCAGCAGCTGTCAATGCTAGATGTTCACCAAACAAGGCAAGCAGAATGGAAGCACACTCCAACACTATATGTAGACAAAATGTCATTTCATTCAGGAGACAAAGCATCTTCAAAGTCGTCGATACAGAGCATTTTATCGTGGGCAAAGTATCTGTGGCACTGGAGGGGGGAGTAAAGATGAAACAATTATTCTCTCTCCCCTCTTTATTCTTGAAAGAAGGGAAGTGAGATTGCTCTAAAGAGGGTAGGAGCGTTTAAGGAGCTTGCTTTTTGATCTACCTGTCCATCAAACAAAATGATACCCACCTCCTCGTGCTTCTGATCGTTAGGTGTCCTCAAAGTGTCTCAACGTCTCTTTGTTATCACTGTGTGTGTCGATTAAAAAGAAGAATATCATTTATTCATTCTGCCATTGAGCAAACGAAAAGGAGGATTCAAGAGCTTAGCGTTCATTTTCGTCACTCTTGAGGTGCTATGATGAAGTCAGCTTTCTTCTGAGAGAGCGCAGAGTGGAGGAAGACGAAAGAAAAAAAGACACGGAGTGAAAGTTTTTGCGCTGCAGATTTTGAAAGGGCTCACTTGAGTTTTTGATGAAATAAGTGGTGTTTAAACTTTGTTAAACTTTTCTGTGGTGGAGAGCTGCAGGACCACAGTGGTTGGAAGACTTCTGTTTGACAATGTGTTAATGTTGTCTGTGGGCAATGCATGACAACTTTCACACAGCACATACACAGCGTTTCTTTCTGTTTCGAAGTGTAAGTATTTATGCACGTATGTATGTATCAGGGATCAGGAATAATTTGTAATTTCATTTCATGTACGGAAGTACATGAAATGAAACGAAACGAAATATCGTTCCCCCCAGCCCACAGCAGTCCATCACAAAGACAAAAAAAACATATCCAAGAACTTCAAGAACACACATACTAACATATATCTAAACTAACCCAGATATCCAAACTAAAAAAAAAAATCACGGTCCAAGAGAACGAACGTCAGCCAGGATGACTCGGAACTGCCGGTCTGCATGGGCTAGCAGTTAGCTTAGCCCGCCCCGCTTCCATGTCCTGTCAGACCGCCCTCGGTGCTTCCTCCTCAGGCGCAGCTCCAGGCAGGGGCTCTGGTCCTTGGGCCCACTGGACACAGCAGACCAGGCTCCCCCAGCTGATCCAATGCCAGCCCTCCCAGCCAGACAACCTCAACACACCTCCCCGCACTCCACACGATGACACCAAAAACACCACAGTCAACGCCAGTCGAGGCCGCCGCCACATTGCCCTCGGTGTTATTGGAACTGCTGGTCTGCATGGGCTAGCAGTTAGCTTAGCCTACCCCGTTTCCGCATCCTGTCAGACCACCCTTGGTGTTACCTCCTAGGTCGCAGCCCCAGGCAGGGCTGTGGTCCCTGGACCCACAAGACACAGCAGAACAAGCTCTCCCAGCCGTCAAATGAAGACAAAACTTAAACACAGATGTGGACAAAGACATTATATGATCGGTGCTGGGTGAGGCCGCCGCAAACGTGAATTCCCCCGCCATCTTCCCACACTGGAAGCGGAAATGTATGTATGTATGTCTGTATGGTATGTATGTATGAAACTATCTATATCTATCTAATCTTTTTTGATTAAATTTTGAATCTTTTTCAAAACTTTAAATGTATTTTGTCAGAAAATTACCAAACCGGGGTGGCACAGTGATGCGGTGGTTAGCATGGTTGCCTCACAGCAAGAAGGTCCTGGGTTCAAGCCCCAGGATAGTCCAACCTTGGTGGGTCATCCCGGGTCGTCTTCTGTGTGGAGTTTGCATGTGCTCCCCGTGTCTGCGTGGGTTTCCTCCGGGGGCTCCGGTTTCCTCCCACAGTCCAAAGACATGTAGGTCAGGTGAATCGGCCATACTAAATTGTCCCTAGGTCTGTGTGTGTGTGTGTGTGTGTGTGTGTGTGTGTGTGTGTGTGTGTGTGTGTGTGTGTGTGTGTGTGTGTGTGTGTATATGTATGTATGTGTTGGCCCTGTGATGGCCTGGAGGCCTCTCCAGGGTTTCTCCCCGCCTGTCGCCCAGTGACTGCTGGAATAGGCTCCAGCATCCCCGTGACCCTGAGAGCAGAATAAGCAGTTGATGGATGGATGGAATTACCAAAACGGGCCAGTTATAATGTATAGATCAATTTGTTGTAATTTTTTGATCAATTTTGAGAAATTGGTCGTTTTTCTGCCCACATTGCTTAGACTGGGACCATAAAAACCAGAACACGTAAAGCATGCGAACTCCCCACAGAAGGGCAGGGGTCGGACCCTGGACCCTCTGGCTGAGTGGCATCAGTGCTAGCTGCTGAGAGTGCTAGTGGCCCACTGCCCACCAGCTGGAGGGCCAGAGTTCAATGCTCTGCTTGGCAACACCCCTTCAAGTATCCTTGAGTAAGATAATTCACCACTTCTTGTTCTGGGTTTGCCACTCTAGCCCCCTGATCTCTGTCACATGTAGAGGATTAAACAACTTCCTCCCTCAGGGATTGATCAAATAGTTGATTATTTAATCCAGGGGTGTCAAACTCCAGGCCTCGAGGGCCGCAGTGTCTGCAGGTATTTGTTGCAACCGTGCACTACACCACCTGATTTCACTAATTAGCTCACCTCCTGGATCAAGGAGGGAAAGGAACTAGTTTAATCAGGTGGTGTAGTGCATGGTTGCAACAAATACCTGCAGACACTGCGGCCCTCGAGGCCTGGAGTTTGACACCCCTGATTTAATCCATTCGTCTGCCCATCTATCTATCTATCTAGCCGTGTATCCATCTATCTGTCTGTCTATCTATCTAGCCATGTATCTATCTATCTATCAATCTATCTATATCTATCTATTTATCTATCTATTTGTCTGTCTGCCAAATGCACACTGGCAGTGATAAATAGTAATAAAGGCAAAGTATGTGTGTATGGGTATATGTCATATTGTTGACATACACAACTATGTGTCAGTGTACATCGTATGTATCTGGGTCCTCTTCTCTACAGAGGACAATGGCACGTTCATGTCTGCTCCCTTTCCAAATGTGTTATCTGATTCTCCAGCATGCTTCTTAGTCTGGAAGTCCCTTCCATTCCCTCTGTTTCAAGTTTTTTTTTTCAGATACCAACACTGTTGCGATTTCTTAGAAGTTGAAAAGTTCTTTTCAAGACTGAAGTTTTCCCCATCTTCACTTTTCAACTGGCAAGATGAATATCGGTGGGACAAAGCAGAGAAAGGAAAGGCTTTTGACAAGACTTCTGAAGGCCCAGGAGCTCGTCCTGTCTCTCCCTTTACAGTTTCCCCTTAACTGGCTTTCTCGCGTGGCTGTGAAAAAGACACCATATCAAATGCAAACTGAGGAGTCGCAGTCTTTCAAGCTACATCAGTTGGGCCCTTGTGGAGATGCTGCTCTGCTAAGGCTTCTCACAACTTTTGAAAAATGAGAAATTGGTGCATTCTTTCTTGTGTTATTGTAGACAGTGGCAGTGAGTTCATGTTCTGCATGTGCAGGAAGTGAAATGCAGCGATGCTGTGAATCCATGACCTTACTGGATCCACTAAAGAGACATCGTCTGCTATCGTATCAAGACTTGTCTCATATCTCATTTGTATTCCTCGTAAATGACATGCAGTATTTTGCTGCTGTAAATGTACCGAGGTAGTGTTTTACATTTCAAAAAGAAGCGGACCTCTCTTTTTCATAATAATCACAGACACAGTATCCCCTGTTAGATTCCCATGGAACAAATTCACAGTTTGGTTAGAAATGGACGAAGGCAGATGTATTGTCAGTTTAGCTAAAAAAACAAATCACGGCAATTTGTGCTTGTGGTTGTCTGCACAATCGCGCATATGATATTCAGAATGTAAAGAGTCGGGGGTTTGTGTTCAGCAAGTCTGGGGCTCGGCGGTTAACACGTTCTAGAAACACTATCTGGGACCGCATCAGGAAAACCTGAAATAGCTGAAACTTGACCTCTGTGCAAATAATCACCCAGGGCCTCTGTAAACCATCATGTTTATGCATTGTAAATGGTAAAAAGGAATGCTTTAGCATTGTGTGGCATATGTATTTCAAGGTTTTTTGAACATTGCATGGAATCTGGATTTCACCCACGCAACCGCAGGCTTTCATTCTCTCTTTCTGACTGAAATATCATTCAGATTCCTCTGGGACTAAAAAAAGGATTTCTTTTTAGGCCTTCTAAAGAATGTTTCTGTACCCATTCCAAAAATAAACCATGCGTTGGACGAGCTCTGCCAATGAGTAAAAACTTTATTTTTCCTACGCGAGCTTTTTTTTAACATTTTTTTATGAATTACAAAAAAAACAGTCATCTTTTTACATTAATGAAAATGCATTTTTTGATACCATACGTTTAAAAAGGGTCTCTTGAGCCCAACGATCATTAAATGGTCTCAGCCTGTAGATGAGAACATAGTGCTTCGTTACGAGTATAAAACACCATGATCAAAGAAAATGAATTTTAAAGCTTTTTATTTCCCCCAGAAAACAACACATGGTGCTGCTTATACAAACACTTGTAATGTATTTAGACATTGCATCATCTTCTCTTCCAGAGTTATGGTAGTTTATAAGAACGGTTTTGGCAGGAGCACAGATCACGCTGTTATGAAACACTCCTATCTTCTACCTGGACCTGCTGAGCCTGCACAGAGCAGCCAGAGATGTGATAATGTCCTACCACAGACTCACCTGAATCTGCCATCTTCACACACACACACACACACACACACACACACACACACACACACACACACACACACACACAGTCGTGTTTCACTATCCTTGTGCGGACCCCTCATTGACTACATTCATTTCGTAGCCCTTAACCCTAACATTACCCACACAAACTACATGCCTAACCTTAACCTAACCCTAATTCTAACCGTAACCCTAAAACCAACTCCTAACCCTAAAATAGACCCTTTTCCTTGTGCGGACCTCTAAACGGTCCGCACAAGGTACGTCCTGTCAGGTTTTGCTATCCTTGTGTGGACATTTGGTCTGCACAAGGATAGCTAAACATGCACACAAACACACATACATAAACACACACACACACTCATACAAATGCACAGCTATGAGTTTGTGCAGGGACAAACAGAAAGCCAGGCTTGCTCTTGTCCTTTGGTATGAGAGCATTGCAGGTTGGCAGTCTAATGCATTCTAATCCCATGGTGTTATATATTGATACTGTTGGCCAAGCATTGATATATGACTCGCATGATACCCAAGCCCTGTATGATATGTGGTGGGTGCGCCATAGACACCAATATTAAACTTAATATATTGGTAAATTGATATATGAATATTAATCTTTAATGGAAGGTTTCCACTTCCAGTGTGGGAAGATGGCAGCGTGAACTCACGTTTGCACCAGCTTCACCCAGTACTGGTGTGGGAAGATGGCAGCGCGAACTTAACATTTGCAGCGGCCTCACCCAGTGCCATACATGCAGTGTCTTTCTCTGCATCTGGGTTTGTGTCTTCGTCTGAAGACTGGGAGAGCTGGTGCTGGATCAGTTGGGGGAGCTTGGTCTGCTGCATCCTGTGGGTCCAGGGACCACAGCCCTGCCCGAAGAGGAAACACCGAGATCAGTTTGACAGGATGCGGAAGCAGGGCAGGTTAAGCTAACTGCTAGCCCATGCAGACCGGCAGTTCCGACAACACCGAGGGTGGTCTGGCAGCAGCCTCACCTGGCATTGACTGTGTTTTTAGTGTCATCGTGTGGAGTGTGAAGAGGTGTGTCGAAGGTGTCTTGCTGGGAGAGCTGGTGTTGGATCGGCTGGGGAGCTTGGTCTGCTGCCTCCAGTGGGCTGAAGGACTATGGCCCTGCCTGGAGCTGCACCAGAAGAGGAAACACTGAGGGCGGTCTGACAGGACTCAGAAGCAGGGCAGGGTAAGCTATCTGCTAGCCCATGCAGACGGCAGTTGTGACAGTCTTCCTGGCTGGTGTTTGCTCTCTTGGACAGTGATTTTTTTTTCACACGTTGGATGTATGTGTTTTGGTAGTTTTGTAGTTTTTGTAGGGTTTTTTTTGTGGTTTGGATATATGTGTTTTTGTCGGTTTGGATATGTCTTTGTCTTTGTGTTGGCTGGGGAAAACGATATTTCGTTTCATTTCATGTACACAAGTACATGAAATGATCTGTGCTCCTGCCATGAAGTAGTGGTTAGCGTACATGAAATGATCTGTGCTCCTGCCATGAAGTAGTGGTTATGTTTAGAGTGAACATTAGATCATGTTTAACCCACCTTGTTTTATACAAACGCTGAAGGGTACCTTTCCATGTCATATATCAAAACTTCATCAACAGCATCAAGGTATGATTCTGTAGGTTGAGAATGTGCTTTGGGGTCTGGTTTATTCTCTATGCTGCAAATGAACGGCCAATTTTCTCCCACCACCACAGACTATCATATGACCTCTCATATCTACAGAGATAAAGACACCAAACGTGACTGGGCAGTCTAGTACTAGCTACTAGGTACTCTAGATATTACTATAAGTAATAGGTAGCATATTAAAACTTGAAGACTCGGTGGAGAAATAGCAAAATGCCTTGAGGGGCAGCTCAATACTTTACTAAGGGCACTAGGCAAGGCTCAAATAAATGAGCCTCACGCTGGGGGCAAATCTAATCTCTTCAGATAGTTTGCCCCTTGTGATCTGCATAATGAGTGAATGCTACCTCACCATGTTGGTTTTAACTCTGGGAACTACCAGCAGAGAAGCCTTACATGACCTGAGAGGTCTGGAAGTTTCGTATGGTAAAAACAGGTCAGTGATGTATTTCAGCCCTGAGCCACTAAGAGATTTATAAACAAGGAGCAGTATTTTAAAATTGATTTGGTGATTCACTAGAAGCCAGTCAGGGAATCTGAAAACTGGATTTGCTCATTCTCCTTAGCCCTTGTCAGAACTCTAGCAGCATCTTTCTGTATGAGTTGTAGCCATTAGTGTTTTTTTTCTTTGTTTTGTTTTTGTTTTTGTTTTTTTGGTTTTTTTTTTGTTGTTTTTTTTGTTTTTTTTTGGAGACCAGATAAAGACCATTAAAATAGTCTAATACTCTAATAGTCTACTGGAAATAAAGGCATGGCTTAGTTTCTCTATGCCTTCTTTAAACGTGAATCTCCTTATTCTTGCTATGTTTTGAAGTAGTTATAAGCTGACTTTGTTACTGTCTTAATATGGCTGTCAAAATTTCGTTCTGAGTCTATAATAACACCCAGATTTCTGGCTTGTCTTGTAGGCTTTAACAGGGATTCAATGTGAGCAATAACTTTCAACCTCTCTTTCCTACGGCCAAAGATAATGGTCTCAGTTCTATCTTTGTTTAATTGGAGAACATTTTGGGACATCTAGTGGTTACTTTGTTCCAAGCATTGACAAAGTGTAACTAAGGGACCATGAGCACTTGGTGAGAGAGCTATGTATATTTGAGTATATTCTGCGTAGTTGTGGTAAGAGACTTTGTTGTGTCGCAGAACTTGACCTAACAGGAGCATGTAAAGGTTAAGTAGTACTGGCCCACGGATTGAGCCTTGGGGGACCCCACAAGTAATTTTCTTGCTATCAGATACATAGCAGCCAATTGAAACAAAGTAGTCTCTATCTTGTAACAAAGTAGTCTCTATCTTTGGATTTTTCCCCCCGGTTGTATCCAGCCAATTACCCAACTCTTCCGAGCCACCCCGATTGCTGCTCCACCCCCTCTGCCAAGTCAGGGAGGGCTGCAGACTACCACATGCCTCCTCCGATACATGTGGAGTTGCCAGCCGCTTCTTTTCACCTGACAGTGAGGAGTTTCACCAGGGGGATGTAGAGCATGGGAGGATCATGCTATTCCCCCCAGTTCCCCCTCCCCCCCGAACAGGCGCCCTGACCGACCAGAGGAGGTGCTAGTGCAGTGGCCAGGACACATACCCTGTAGCGCCGCATTATGTAATAACGCCGCATTATGTAATAATGTAATAAATTTTCACATCATTATGTAATAACGCCACGTTTTTTTCAAATCAAGACATAAATTTTGGTGGTTTATTACATAATGCACCAAATTATTAATTTTCTTCATAAAAAAGTGTAACATCCGCATTTTGTAATAAGTTGTTACATATTGCACCGGTTACTACAAAATGCGGATGTTACACTTTTTTATGAAGAAAATGTAATAATTTGGTGCATTATGTAATAAACCACCAAAATTTGTCTTGATTTGAAAAAAACGTGGCGTTATTACATAATGATGTGAAAATGTATTACATTATTACATAATGCGGTGTTATTACATAATGCGGCGCTACATACCCACATCCGGCTTCCCAACCGCAGATGGCCAATTATGTCTGTAGGGACACCCGACCAAGCCAGAGGTGACAGGGATTTGAACAGCAATCCCCGTGTTGGTAGGCAATGAAACGTAATAGACCGCCACACTACCTGGACGCCGTTGTAAGTAAGATTTTAACCAATTTAAGACAGTTCTGGAAAGCCCAACCCACTTCACAAATCTGCCTAGAAGTACTGCATGGTTAACAGTGTCAAAAGCAGCACCAATATAAAGACAGGGGTTTTGGCAGAGTTGCTGCTTAGACGAATGCCATTTAGAACCTTTATAAGTGGCACAGTAAGTTGAATCAGATTATCTGAACATAATGTTTATAAATATTGTGTCGAGATGAACTGATTCAACTTTATGTGATTTCCTTACCTTGATTATTGAGCATGCATAAAGACTTAATAAGTGCTGTTTCAGTGCTGCGATGGGCCTGAAATCCTGATTGGAAATTCTCCAGCAATCCTTTTGATGTTAAAAAGCTACTGACATGCTAATGAACGACCTTTTCAATTATTTTACTTATAAAAGTCAAATTTGAAGTTGGTCTGTAGTTGCTAATTAGAAACACATCCAGGTTACACTTTTTTAAAAGCGGCTTGACAGCAATTTGTATGGCCTTTGGAAAATTACTGGAGAGGAGAGTAGTATCTATTAACAGTAAATCTGTTGTCAGGCAGCTAAAACATTTTTAAAAAGACTTGATAGAATAGGATCAAGACAGCAGATGGATGGGTTGAGAGTTTTCTCGGGCAATTTGAAGCTAATAGCATCAAACTAATACATGGATGCCATGCTATTGTTTTACAAATCTATAGGAGGCCCAATATTAACTGCCATAGCAGTTCTGATGACCAGTCTAATGTATGCTGTATAAAAGGTGGCAAATTTGTTACATGTATCGATAGAAGGAAATTCAGGTGATATTGTTGCTTGGGATTTGTCATCTTATCGACAGTGGAAAACAAAATGTGTGCATTGTTAATGTTTTTGTTAATGATGTTAGGGAAAAAGCATTGTTTAGCCTGTCTCAGTTGTAGGTTATATATACTCAGTCTTTCCTTATGAATGTCATGGTGTCTGAGGTTCTGTTGTTCTCCATCTACGCTCCACTTTTCTGCACTACCTTTTTTAATGTTTGAGAGGTGCTTTTTCCTTGCCAGAGAATTTTTTTTTAACCTTGACTGGTGCAGTGGCATCAATGGTGCTTTCAATTGTATGACTACAATGATTGAATAGATCATTAGCAGAAGTTGAAGCGAGAGCTGGTAACGTAGACGTGGCCTGGATGAAGACAATATTTGTATGCTCATTGATAAAACGCTTCTATACTGTTCAAGTATGGTGATGGGAGTAACACACAAATCTGAAAAGAAACACAGGAGTGGTCAGATAGATCAAGGTCCATCACCTCAATCTTTGAGATCAACAGGCCCTTAGAGATAATCAAGTCCAAGGTATGACCTTTGGTATGTGTGGGTGCGTGCATGCACACACACACGCGCACACACACACACACACACACATAGTCATAGTCAGTGCACTAGAAATAACTAATTGTTCATTTACAGTATGTCTTGAGTTGACAAGCAAATCTGAATGAATGGGGAAAAGACAGAGGATCAGGCCCACTTGAATCAGGAATCAAGAACATTTATCTGTCATTTCATTCTGCGCACATGAAATGAAACAAAATGTCGTTTTCCCCAGCCCACAACAGTGCAACACAAAGACAAAAACACATCCAAACTACAAGAACACATATATCCAAACTACAAAAAAAAAACTACAAAAACACATATATCCAACATATCAAAAATAAATAAATAAAATGTTCACTGTCCAAGAGAGCGAACGCCAGGTTGACTGTTGGACTGCCGGTCTGCATGGGCTAGCAGTTAGCTTAGCCTGCCCCGCTTCCACGTCTTGTCAGACCACCCTCGGTGTTTTCTCCTTGGGTGTAGTTCCAGGCAGGGCTCTGGTCCTTGGGCCCACCAGACATAGGAGACCAGGCTCCCTCAGCCAATCCAACGCCAGCTCTCCCAGCCAGACACCCTCAACACACCATTCCACATGACGACACCAAAAATACACCAAAAACACAGTCAATGTTAGGCGAGGCAGCCACCAAACCGCCCTCGGTGTTATAATCTTGTATAATCAAAATATAATTTGATCTTACCAAAAGAACACACAGTCCAAGTCTTTCTGTCTTTGCATCTAAACGCAGTGCAATAATGACACATGTTTGTCAATTCTGAATGCAGCCTCATTCTTTCTGCTATGACACATACACACAACAATGCAGAGGCAAACAGACAGAAATACATAAGCCACACAATGCTAAAGCATTCCTTTTGACAATGTACAGTGCATAAAATCAACAACATACTCCTATACTGAGGCAAAACCACACACACATACCAATGTTCAAACACACACACGTCCACACACATCCACGTACATCCACAAGTTAGTGTTAACACAAAAATAGGTCAACGGACAAACAAACATGCATGTACACACACACACACACACACACACATAAATCCACTGTCCTTTGAAAAACAAAAAAAGAAAAAAAAGATTTCCATCTGGCAGAAAAGCCAGTAGGGTGACATTGTGGAGCGTTGCAGGTGGATAGGGGCTGTGACAGAGCACATGATGCGCTATATGTGTGGAATGTCTCCTACAGAATGTGCCGACATGTGAACCCTCACCTCATCCTGCAAGAATTATAAACTCTGTTTGCATTATATATGTGTATTCCTGTTAATTTGACAACACGTGGCGGGTATTTCTTTGAGGAAACCAGCATGTCACAAGTTATCACACAGTAGACAGGATTACACACATCCTTCATGCACCAGTTACACCACGACCACATGCCTGCTTCCATGACAGTGAGACGTGGTTAGATATGGAGGTAACAGATGCGATGCCACTGACTGTATTTTTCACAAATTCAGCATTATTAACTTCAGGCTTTTTAATTTTATCCATCCATTCCATCCATCCATTATCCAAACCACCTTATCCTGCTCTCAGGGTCACGGGGATGCTGGAACCTATCCCAGCGGTCACTGGGTGGCAGGCGGGGAGACACTCTGGACAGGCTGCCAGGTCATCACAGGACTGAAAAATAATTGGCATAGCGCAAAAATTGATTAAAAAAATTACAGTAAGAATAAAACATCTTAAAAAAGTTTGAATTACTTCATAACATCAGTTTTACTAAAATAAAAAAAATAAATTTAAAGAGGAATTGTGTGAAAAGGTCCTCGACTTCCCTTCTGATGAACTCTTAGGAACCTTTTAATTTTACCTTTTGATAATTGGTTTTTGTATTTGTTTCTCCAGGTATCAGCTAAACTATTTGAGGAGAATAACAAGGAGATATAATGATGGATCGCAATAACATGCAGGAAGGGGTAAGTAGCTGTTTACAAGCTGCTGTTGACTGTGTTTGGTTTGGAAAGTGAAACAACAGGGATGCTTTGTGGTTTGGGGGGATGTGATGATGTTCACTGCCTTGTTCATCTGAAATGTTGGTCTGTCATCCTGGCTTCTAGATGCCTCATCTGCAGTACAATGGGATCTTCTTAAAATGATGCTATTTCGTCTCTTCCCCAGTAGTGCAGTTCAATATGAGTATACACAACATCTAAAAAGTAGTTTTGTTTTGTCGTAATACACACATGACTACACAATGAATGCGGTTGTGACTCACTGAGATGGATAATCATATACATATTATAGCCATTTACCTAAATTAGCTCTGAACTGTTGCCCAAGTTAATATTAACTTGCCAGCGAGCTAACTTAGTTATCTAACTAGTTAGTTTGTTAACACTTGTGATCGGATCGCCCAAGATGCCTGTTAATGCCATATGTGAACAGGGCCTAACTTACCTTAGCTAACGGTAAGTTGTACTGCCACATTGGAGCTCAACAATAGGTTATATAAGACATAAACTTAACAAATATGGCCTCAAGTAACATCAATACAACTGTACAATTATTTGAAGTTGAAAATTTAGCTTGGCAGTTTGGATAATAGATGGATGGATGATAATATGTGATGTGGTTAGTGATCCTGTTGCCCCAGTCACCATCAGAGTAAACCAGGCTAACACAAGCTGCAACCTTCACCACCACAGTGATGAACATGGATGAAGTTCTGACATGTGAAACATGCAGGAACCTCACATAATTAGCCTTAATACATAGCTCACACACACACACACGCACACACTGTCTCTTTCACACCATTGGTCCCTGACACTCCAGCTGCCCAAGGGCACTAAAGTCACGTTGTCCCAGTATGATTGAAGGTCCAGCTGGTGGGCCACCCCTTTAGATCCTGCTCCTTTTCATGAGAAAGATAAACAGCTCCTCATCGTTACCCACACAGATCTGATTGATACAAACACACACACACACACACACACACACACACACACACACACACACACACACACACAAACAAGGTTCACAGGCAGACATGCTTATTCACCCACACGTGCACCGCAATCACAGAGAGGCACACACGCACACACACACACACACACACACACACACACACACACACACACACACACACACACACACACACACACACACACACACACACACATTCACATATCCTCAAAGGAATTAAAGACTCAAACACACACACACACACACACTCTCTCTCTCTCTCTCTCTCTCTCTCTCTCTCTCTCTCTCTCTCTCTCTCTCTCTCTCTCTCTCTCTCTCGCTCTCTCTCTCTCTCTCACACACATGAACGTTTAATGGCTGCCCCCTCTCCCTCTTTAATCACTCTGCTAATGACCCGCTTGAACTCTGAATGAAACGCAGAGGGTGAGAACAAAAGGTGGAGGGACACGGAGTGAGAGGGAGAAAGTGTGTGTGTGTGTGTGTGTGTGTGTGTGTGTGTGTGTGTGTGTGTGTGTGTGTGTGTGTGTGTGTGTGTGTGTGTGTGTGTGTGTGTGACTGTGAGAGAGACAGAAACAGAGACAGAAAGAAAACCATGGAGAGAAAGAAAAAGATGTGTTTAAGGGGTGACATCAGCCGTGCTTGGTTTCTCGGAGGAGGGGGGTGGGTTGCTGACTGAGTGATCATGAAGACAGCAGTTGTTTGACATGTGCCTTCCTCGTGTCAGCGCCCAGACTGTTCCCCTCAGAGCTCGTCTTCTGCATGTCACTGTAAGAGTCACAATGCTGTGTCTTCTCTTTGCAGATTTCAAGGATTCTGCAATCACGTGTTTTCCACTTTTTTGGAATTGGAGTTGTGCAAGAAACACGTTTCTAAATATCATTTTAGAAGCTTTTTTAAAATCACGTATAACAAAGATTTATTTTAACCTTACGTAATGGGAAAGTATGCAGATTAACTTTTTTATTTTGCTTTTTTCTATTTATAAGGTGAAATGGTGCAAAGACGCAAAATTAAAAAGTAAATGAAATTAATACAGTGTAAATGAAGAATATAATTCAAGTTCTTGGCAGGTAAACAAAATAAAATGAAAATTATTATTGCTGCATTTCAGACTAAGGGGGGCCACAGTGGGTGGCATGGTGGTGCAGTGGTTAGCGCAGCCGCCTCATAGCAAGAAGGTCCTGGGTTCGAGCCACGGGGTAGTCCAACCTTGGGGGTCGTTCCAGATCATCCTCTGTGTGGAGTTTGCATGTTCTCCCCATGTCTGTGTGGGTTTCCTCTGGGTGCTCCGGTTTCCTCCCACAGTCAAAAGACATGCAGATCAGTTGAATCGGCCATACTCAACTGTCCCTATGTGAATGTGTGTGTGTCGGCCCTATGATGGTCTGGCGGCCTGCCCAGACTGTCTCCCCGCCTGCTGCCCAATGACTGCTGGGATAGGCTCCAGCATCCCCATGACCCTTAGAGCAGGATAAGCTGTTTGGATAATGGATGAATGGATGTCTTAAGTGATTTTTGATTTCAGGCAATGACCACCATTGTCCACTAATAGCTCATCTTTGTATGATTGAAGACAGTTCAGTTAATATCCATAAACATTAACAACTTACTCGAAACAAAGGAAACAATGATCTGCAGATACTGGTGGTGACATCAGGAAAGTTAACCCTTGCTATTACAGTAACAAGTGAACTGTGGTCTGATTTTGCATGTAAAATAGCTTTATTTCCTCATCTTGTCACCAGTTAAGAACAAGGAAATGTGTTCTTGTGTGACTTACAGTAAAACTTCCATCATACTGTGATTAAGTCTCTTTTCTTTTTCATAGCTCATACCTCTGACTTTACAAAACTTCCCCTTCGCTGAAAAAAAAAACAAGTAAATAAACTTCAGACATGACAAATCACTGAGTAGGATCACAGGATAGTGTTTTGACATTACAATTGAAGTCCCATAGTAGTTTTTGAGTCAACATACACTACCGTTCAAAAGTTTGGGATCACCCAAACAATTTCGTGTTTTCCATGAAAAGTCACACTTATTCACCACCATATGTTGTGAAATGAATAGAAAATAGAGTCAAGACATTGACAAGGTTAGAAATAATGATTTGTATTTGAAATAAGATTTTTTTTACATCAAACTTTGCTTTCGTCAAAGAATCCTCCATTTGCAGCAATTACAGCATTGCAGACCTTTGGCATTCTAGCTGTTAATTTGTTGAGGTAATCTGGAGAAATTGCACCCCACGCTTCCAGAAGCAGCTCCCACAAGTTGGATTGGTTGGATGGGCACTTCTTTGAGCAGATTGAGTTTCTGGAGCATCACATTTGTGGGGTCAATTAAACGCTCAAAATGGCCAGAAAAAGAGAACTTTCATCTGAAACTCGACAGTCTATTCTTGTTCTTAGAAATGAAGGCTATTCCATGCGAGAAATTGCTAAGAAATTGAAGATTTCCTACACCGGTGTGTACTACTCCCTTCAGAGGACAGCACAAACAGGCTCTAACCAGAGTAGAAAAAGAAGTGGGAGGCCGCGTTGCACAACTGAGCAAGAAGATAAGTACATTAGAGTCTCTAGTTTGAGAAACAGACGCCTCACAGGTCCCCAACTGGCATCTTCATTAAATAGTACCTGTTAGAGCCTGTTTGTGCTGTCCTCTGAAGGGAGTAGTACACACCGGTGTAGGAAATCTTCAATTTCTTAGCAATTTCTCGCATGGAATAGCCTTCATTTCTAAGAACAAGAATAGACTGTCGAGTTTCAGATGAAAGTTCTCTTTTTCTGGCCATTTTGAGCGTTTAATTGACCCCACAAATGTGATGCTCCAGAAACTCAATCTGCTCAAAGAAGTGCCCATCCAACCAATCCAACTTGTGGGAGCTGCTTCTGGAAGCGTGGGGTGCAATTTCTCCAGATTACCTCAACAAATTAACAGCTAGAATGCCAAAGGTCTGCAATGCTGTAATTGCTGCAAATGGAGGATTCTTTGACGAAAGCAAAGTTTGATGTAAAAAAAATCTTATTTCAAATACAAATCATTATTTCTAACCTTGTCAATGTCTTGACTCTATTTTCTATTCATTTCACAACATATGGTGGTGAATAAGTGTGACTTTTCATGGAAAACACGAAATTGTTTGGGTGATCCCAAACTTTTGAACGGTAGTGTATTTCTCTGCTACATGCATCCTGGACTATGTCGTGGTTGTCTGTTGAGACACCATCCATGTTACAACCCAACCTTCATCAGCAGTTTCCTGATAAAAACTCCTTCTAAGTATAGAATCAATTGTGGTTGTGTCACTGATTAATGAATGTACCTTAAGAATCACGGAAGTGCTTAAATTACCCCTGCCACTGCTTTCCACTTCTTGTGCTGAGACTACCTTTACATGACTATGTCAATGTATGCAGCATGCAACACAACTCCTGGTACAGGCTCTTGTTATATCACGCATTGACTGCTACAACTCCTTACTGGCAGGTCTCCCTGCATGCACTTTCAAACTTTTGCAAATGATCCAGAACACGGCGGCGCGTCTGGTCTTCAACCAACCCAAAACAGCATATGTCACCCCGCTGTTCATATCCCTCCACTGGCTCCCAGTTGCTGCCCGCATCAAATTCAAAACCTTGATGCTCGCTTACAAAACAGCAACTAAAACAGCTCCTGCCTACCAAAACTCCCTCATTCAGGTCTACACTCAGTCCCACTCACTACGTTAAGTCACTACATTAAGTCACAAGCCAGACTTTTCTCTTCTGTAGTTCCCCAGTGGGGGAACGAGTTACCGAACTCCATTCGATCCACTGAGTCCCTCTCCATCTTTAAGAAGAAGCTAAAGACCCAGCTCTTTCCCGAACACCTTCATACCTGATGGTGTTAATTCGCTTCAATACACCCTATGCACCTATGGTCCTTTCTACTTTAGAAAAGCTCCGATATAAAATATGTAAAACCCGCAAAAACTTTGATCTGGAGTCCTTCCATGGACTTTATTGGTTTTCCCTTTCATTGAATGTATACTTTTTACCTGGTTGTAACTACATATTTACACAGATGTATGTGTATACTGGTATACTGTCTTCAAAAACATAGTTATCATGTGCAATTGGAAAAGAAGTCCCTGCGTAGTCTACATTGGCCCTGCCTGGCAGCCTGTCCAGGGTGTCTCCCCGCCTGCCGCCCAATGACTGCTAGCATAGGCTCCAGCATCCCCGCGACCCTGAGAGCAGGATAAGCAGTTTGGATAATGGGTGGATGGATGGACACCCTATGCATTGCCTTTGTGCAGCTATCGGACATGAACCTAGTTTTTTGGCACTTACTTGCGTTGTTGCCTCCTGACTAGATCCTTGCTTGTGTTGTATTAACTCTCAGATGTATGTCGCTTTGGATAGAAGTGTCTGCTAAATGAAATTGTGACATTTTGATCTGAAGCTTTTTTTCCATTTCATCACAGTTTTGGTGTGACATTCTCCACCCTTAAAAGCAACAATGCTCCTTGTTGTTTGCAAGTAAAAATCCAACTGTAGCATTGCAATGAAGTCTTCTAATGGTTGGCATTCTGGAGTTGATGTCTTCTGTGTGTCCTATGGCCCCCAAATCTCCCCCTGACCCCCACCCTGTAGCTTTTTTTCTCCAAAGACATTGCAAAGGGGACAATAGAGGGACATTACCTGAGGGAGATCTACAGGAGAGGACCTTCTCTACGTGGGCCCAGTGGCCCCGAGGCCATTTTGGCACCTGGTCTTTCTTTCTCTCTCTAAAAAGAATGTAGGGGGGCGCACTGGCACACAGAGAATTTGTATGACAATGATTTTCGCAGGATGTTCCTTCAGTTGTGCTGTTGGAACAGATCCCATGGTCACAACATAACGTTGGTCCAGGATGGGCCTGGACGTTATCTGCTTATCTGTGAGGGCGTCAGGGGTGGCTGCGGTAGTCAGTTTGTATGTATGGAGAATGTCACTGGAAAGAGCCATCAGAAAGAGAGACTCTTACCTTCACCTGTTTCGCATTTTGTAGAGCTCTTTCTTTTTACTGTAAAAGTTTTATGTAGTTAGAGAGGGAGAGGAGAAGAGAAATATAAAGACAAGGTGAAAGAGGAGAAAGAGGAGTGAATGCTAGGGCAAGAATAAGGTCAAATAAGTATAGACAGAAACCAAGCTACTAAAAAACAGAGAGAGAGAGAGAGAGAGAAGCAGCAGATGAAGAGCTAGGGAAAAGTAGAAGGTCATAGAAAAAAAGGGACAGAGAGAAACAAAATGATAACGCGAAAGAAAGAGCAGTGAAAGATGGAGGGAAGAATGACGAATGTGAGTACTAGGGGTCAGGTTCTCTCTCTCTCTCTCTCTCTCTCTCTCTCTCTCTCTCTCTCTCTCTCTCTCTCTCTCTCTCTCTCTCTCTCTCTCTCTCTCTCTCTCTCTCTCTCTCATCTCCTCTCTCTCTCTCTCTCTCTCTCTCTCTCTCTCTCTCTCTCTCTCTCCTCTCTCTCTCTCTCTCTCTCTCTCTCTCTCTCTCTCCTCTCTCTCTCTCCTCTCTTATGGTAATCCCCCGGTAGCACAGAGCTGTTAGGCTCCTCCATAAATCAGCGTTTGTATGAAATACCAGCGGGAACCAAAGGTCAAAGGAGAAAATTAGCAGCTGTCTTTTCCTCTCCTTTCATGTTAGCTGCGGGCTAATCGCCAAGCACGCCATCGGCCTCATTTCCACTTTAAAACAAACTCCCCAACAAGCAGGGGAGGAGACTGTTTGCCCGCGTTTACATTTTATGGCACCGGATTCATCCTGAGACGAGGAGGATGAGGTATTTGTGTGTGTGTGTGCGTGTGTGTGTGAAAGAGAGAAAGAGAGAGAGAGAGAGAAGGGAGAGAGCGAGAGAAAGAGTCTACCTCTTGTCCTTTCTCTGCCCCCCCTCCCGTTTTACAGTCAAGTCAATTTTATTTGTATAGCCCAATATCACAAATTAAAATTACACCAGTCTTCATGTCTTCTCCTACCAGTGGCACCATCCCGGGTGTGGGGGAGGACAGACTCTCTCTGCACCCTGCATGTTGACTCATCTCAGCTGGGAGATGCAGCACTGGTTGGCCTAATGCCTTGCTTTGGGGTTGGGGGTTAGGGTCTGCTTGACTTACAGGGGGGCTCTGCTGGTCGATGTGAGGCCTGGTGAACTCTGATGACCTTTGCAGCCCAGTATTTCTGAGTTGTACTCCTGCCAGTGGTGTTGTATGACCCTGACAGTTAGAAACCCACCCTGAGTTTAACAAAATCGGATTGTTTCAGTTCATCGTGATATTATTTGATTTGCACTTTCGTTTTTCTAAGGTTGACTGGAAGAGACTTGCCATTTACTATCTCACTTTTCCGACATCATCTCACTCCCTCCACATTTCCTTTTTTTTCTGTCTGTCTCCACCCTTTGTTCTTCTCTATGTCTCACTCTTCCTCTCCTCTTTTATCATCTCTCTATTCCTTGTTGTTGACTCTCTCTAACTTTCCTCTGTCTGTATCTTCCGATTTAGTTTTTTAATTTTATCCCCCTCAGGAATCACGAAGGAACACTTTGTCATTTCACCTCATGTGCTTGCACCCAGCCCACAGCAGTGCAACATACTGACAAAAACACATTCAAGAACTACAAGAACACATTTATTCAAACTAACACATATATCCAAACTAATCAAACAATCTTTTTTTAAATCGCTGTCCAAGGGATACTAAATTGTCCCTAGGTATGAATGTGTGTGTGTGTGGGCCCTGTGATGGCCTGGCGGCCTGTCCAGGGTGTCTCTCCGCCTGCCGCCCAGTGACTGCTGGAATAGGCTCCAGCATCCCCGCGACCCTGACAGCAGGATAAGTGGTTCAGATAATGGATGGACTGTCCAAGGGAACAAACGCCAGCCAGGATGGCCGGTCTGCATAGGCTAGCAGTTAGCCTAGCCTGTCCCGATTACGCGTCCTGTCATTCCGCCCTCCATGTTTCCTCCTCGGACGCAGCTCCAGGCAGGGGCTGTGGTCCCTATGGCAACTGGGCGAAGCAGACCAAGCCCTCCCAGTCAATCCAGCGCCAGCTCTCCCAACCAGACACCCTTGACACACTCCACACGACGACATCAAAAACACCATAGTCAACGCCAGGTGAGGCCGCCACCAGACCGCCCACGGTATTATTGGAACTGCTGGTCTGCATTCGCTAGCAGTTAGCTTAGCCTGTCCCGCTTCCGCGTCCTGTCAGACTGCCCTCGGTGTTACCTCATCAGGTGCAGCTCTGAGCAAGGCCGCGGTCTCTGGGCCTACAACGCAGCAGACCAAGCTCTCACAATCCAGCGCCAGCTTTCCCAGCCAACAAATGAAGACAAAAACTTAGATGCAGACATTGACAAAGACATTGCATTGACGGTACTGGGTGAGGCTGCTGCAAATGTGAATTCGCGCCGCCATCTTCCATGTAGTGCTCTCTCTTTCTGTGCTTGTACTACCCTCTCTCTATCTCTCTCTCTCATTCTCATTCTCTCTCTCTCCCTCTGTCTCGCTCTCTCACCCTGTCTCTCTCTCGTTCTCTCTCGTTCTTTCTCTCTCGTTTTCTCTCTCTCTGTCTCTCTCTCTCTCTCGTTCTGTGGCAATATGTTCCCTGTCGGTTGTCAGTGCAGTCAGCATAGCAGCGGTTCTCCTTTGTTGATGTTCCTCTTTGCCTATCTGGTGTGCTGTTTTTGAAGCTCACCCTCCTTTCTGCACACCCGCTGTGAAGCTGCATGACACTGGAAAACATCCCACAACAGGGTCATAACTCTTTTATCGTAGTTTTACTTTTGAAGCCAGAAACTATCAGAAAAGTGGGAGAAATATGCACATGGCTATAGAGTGAGGTCACACACACGACAGGCTTCCTTTGCTGTGCGGGATTTGCTCCTTTCATTTACAGTGTTAAGTTTTTCATCTTCTTGTTTTTTCATCTTCTCAACTTGTCCGGCACAAATGAGATAGAATTTAGAATTTCAGTGGAAATGTCAAACATTCGTCAAGCAGAGTGGTTTGTTGTGCGTGTGCAGAACAGAGAGAGGAGGAACATTTTAGACTTTTGATGTTCTTAGCAAAAAATCTAATAAGAAGATAGAGGAAAAAATAACTTGAAAGACACCTTTCACACACACACCCCGCCACCCTCACACACACAGTAATGCGAGCATCATTGGCAGGAGAGGGAGGCTGTGGGTATGAGCGAGCATGTTCATACAGACAACAGTTTATCGTTGACCTGACTGTATCCCCATCCATTGTAAAGAGAATTGCTCTCAACTTGAATCCAATACTGTAAGTAGAGAGCTGCCAAAACCACTACATTCATGGTAAATTCACATGACCAAACCACCCTGCCCATCAAGCATGACTGGCTCACAATGACATCATATATCAACACGTCAAGTGGTCAGCCACAAAAACAAAAAGTTTGGGGAAAAGGATGTTCCTTTGCTCATGTTTTCTTATGGTAATTTGTGACTGCATGCCTGATAAGTAGAGCTGCATGCTGCTGCGAGTCTTCAATACTGGCTAAAAGCCTCTTACAGATTTTTTTTTTATCATAGACATAAAGTGTTACCTTTGTGAACCCTACATCACATTCATACAGCTTTGCACATCCATACCTGTAAGCTGCACAGTCCACATCCTCCATCTTCTCCCAAACTTGGTGGACAAATATTGTGCTACAGAAATGGCTCAAGCAGGCGTAGCTTTCATTATTTCCTACACTGGTATCCATGGAATTAAATTGGGTTTCGGAAATGCTGTTCAAAAGCAATGTTTCATTAAATAACTGGCTATAATCTCGAGCTTTTTCATATAAAAAACGTTGTTTACCATTTACCACCAACTACGGTAAAGCAGTAATGAGCTCACTCTCAATTCATGAAAGCTTTGCTTCTAAAAGCGTTTGCATTTTAAAAACAAGTCAGTTCGACGCTTTGAAAAATAAAAGTCAAGCTGCGCGTATGAACCGCAATAGCTTGTCTGCAGTCACGTGATTCTGATGACGCGCGAGATTCAGATGGAGGGCAGGAAGTGAAAAGCAGAATGGACGAGATGGAGCTAGTTTAGCCCGAACTGTGCTAGTTTAGACGATATTATGAGAGAAAGGTGTAAACAGAAAGTAAGATATGTTGGACATGATCCTTATGTTAGAGGGATTTTTTTTTTTTTGACGAAGTGGTCACTGCACACACGCGCGTTATCCGACTCCGCTCCCCCCGACCACAGACGACGGTTCGCAAGCCATTTTTTTCCGGCGTTTTCGGTCAATTTCTTGCATATTCCCCCCCATGAACAATAACTTTTGGTACTCAATAAAAACTCTTTGTGGTTTCTCAGTTAATGACGCAAAACAGGCATTTCGAAAGTTTGCGATAGCGCTTCCTATGTAGAAAATCCCTTTCTGCCCTCCATCTGTGGTTCGTGACGTCATGTGCAAACAACCTATAGGAACCGACGTGTTTACTTCAGTCAGCAGTGATTGGTCCACCAGAGAGGATAAGGCGGAACTTCCTCGTTGGTAGACCAACCAGAGAGAAATCGAATGGACAGTCGAAATCCGAGATTTCTGTGACAAACACAAATATAGTTGACCAATATTTCCTCAGTGTCAAAAATGATCCGAATGAGCCATACACGTCAGCTTCTATCATTAGCTTATTTCAATTCCTTCAGAGAATTGTCTTTAATTAATCACTCGATACTTTCTGTCTATACGTATACTGATTGTTAGCTAAGTGGGCGGGTACTGTCTAGTTGCAACAAATAGGCTATTTGCCGATTATTCTTTTCGCCTTTCCTCATTTCCCTTCACGCATGCAGGCCTTTTAGCAACAATGCAGCATTTTTATTTGAATTTCTCTCCTTTTGCTTTTTTTTTGCATCAGAGCAGATCAATATAATTTATTCCTAAGCTAACTGCTAGCCCATGCAGACTGGCAGTTCCGACAGGTTTTTTTTTGGGTTTTTTTTTTTAGATATATGTGTTAGTTTATGTGTTCTTGTAGTTTTTGGATATGTGTTTTTTTCTTTGCGTTGCACTGCTGTGGGCTGGGGAAAACGATGTTTCGTTTCATTTCATGTGCACAAGTGCATGACATGACAAAGTGTTTCTGATTCTGATTCTGAATATCATTCAAAGTGTGGATTCCCACACTTTGGGTTGACACAGTGTGGTTGACTCTGTGTCCAAAACAGTTAAATACGAATATCATAATTGAAACAAAGCTTCCTTTGTCATGTCAGTCAATGTTTAACTATCTCCGCAGGCTGCACCATTGCATTGTCGACTTAACAGCTGGTGAACTCAAGGACGTTTGATCAATAGGGCCAATTTATTTACTTTATCACCGCATAGATTTTACTGTCAGGCTTGATCTCAGATGTTAGCAGAACGTGTTGGCTGTGTCAGATGAACCGAGTGTTGGTCTGCTAACGAGTATCGCCCGGCCCTTTGTAAGCGTAACAAGTGTCTAACAGCCAGCACTTTTCTGGATCATTTATCTAACACTGATCACATATGGTTCATTGCATGTAATATATTACCTTCTCTATATGCATTTTGCTTCCTTCAAACTGGTCTTTTCTCTTCCAGTGTTGAAGCTGTGAATGAGACAGGCTGAATGGAAAAGCCAAAATATTTTAAATAGAAAACATCTAAATATGACAGGAAAAAAATTATGCTTGCTTGAGGTGAGAAAGTTGAAATTGTAAATAAAGAAATGCAAACTGATTATTAGAGAATCTTTCCAATGGCAAGGGATTCTTGCCATTGTCAATCCTGCTGTTTTCTGTTGAATGTATGATGACTTCATCCTATGCTCAGTAAATCCTTTAAAAAAAACAGTTAGTGGAAAAGAAACCAACTTTTTCTCACTTTATCCTTAAAGTCATCAGTACGTTTAGTCACCCTATTTAAAGTTAGCAACGGGTTTTTGGCAACACTGCAGAAACATTAACCACATATAACATGAGACTATGCAAATGTTAAGCAAGTTTTACGAAATTCCTTTGAAAAGTAAAATAAAAATGTTAATATGCAGATCAGTACTTTGTTCAGCAGGTTCCCCTAAACACAGCACGCCTAAATAACATTCAAGAGTAAATGAGAATGGGAATTAGTTTCAGCTGTTGAAATTGGAAAATCAGTTTTTCATCGCTGTTTTTCACTTAAAGTCTGTCAACATCTCACCTTTTCCACCTCAACTAAGATTTAAAATGTGATATTCTGGAGCCCCCCCCCTCCTTTTGGTCATAATTTGATCCTTCCATTCATCTTTACTTGTTGAAAACATTCATTTGCATATAAATATGTACACTGAAACTCCGCCATAGTAACATAATATACTATGTTTGAACATACTACATAGCACGGGAGGTGCACATATCGACTTATAACACAGTACTAGAACACGGTGCAGGTCTACTTTAAGCTAACAGGTCTACATTTAGCTAACAGTGGACTATACACAGTTCCCTGTCAGTGCAGACACACTGTACTTTGGTACCGGTGGTGCAGAGCTTTGAGACTTTATGCCTACTGCCAGTATAACCATGAGCGGTTTACAAAGAGCATCAATAATTAAACCAAACAGATAAAAAATGTGCAGTTCCTATCATCAGCTGCAGTAGATTTACAGCCTCGGTTAAGATTTTTACACAGTGAAGGTCAACATCAAAGGGTAAATCTTTACTATGAGGAAGAGGAACTGAACAATCAAAGGCAACATTTTCTTCTTGCTTCAGTCCACATCTACTAAAGAGCCAGGAATTCTTTACATATTTTCTACTGTGTACAGTTTTTTGAAGTATAGATGAGAAGAGTGCATACAGCGTGCACAAGAAAAGACAGAGGAAGATGAGCCGTGCAGGACAAACCATCTGGCCGTGTCGTTCACCTCCATCTGATAAAGGTTTTGGTGAGCAGAAAGGTTTGCCTGGCCAAACTGGATTAGGCCGAGCATCACAGACATTGTTTCTATGCATTATTAAACGTTTAAGCCAGCGCAAAACAGGATTATAAAACAGAGAGGGGGGAAAAAGAGAGAGTGGGAAGAGAGAGTTATTATACATCCACCCCACCCCCCACCCCCCCGGGTAAATCCCTGTTCAGGACGACTTTCAAGAGGCGACCATGCTGACACTTGTCTTACCTGTTGTACCTTTTTTGATCTAAGTTCACTTTTTTTTGTGTGTGTGTGTGGAAAAAGAAAGTTTAATTTAGAGATTTAGAAATTTTATTCTCTCAAATTAGTCCTTTTAAAAGGGAATGGCCTTAACAAGCCATAACAAGTAGCTGAATGGCTGGCTTCTCAAACTATAAGGGTGTTATGTACCATGGCTGACTTCAAAGCCCGTCTTAACTCCACACTTTAATTGTATCTTCTTCAAGCTCGCCTGCCTGACCGCCATCTGATTCTGCTGACAACTGCACTCCTCTCTCTCACACATTCCCATCCTTCCTTCTTTCTTTCTTTCTTTCTTTCTTTCTTTCTTTCTTTCTTTCTTTCTTTCTTTCTTTCTTTCTTTCTTTCTTTCTTTCTTTCTTTCTCTCTCTCTCTCTCTCTCTCTCTCTCTCTCTCTCTCTCTCTCTCTCTCTCTCTCTCTCTCTCTCTCTCTCTCTCTCTCTCTCCAGCCACCATGACAGACCCCCCCCATCCCTCCATTTGCCCCTCTTTCCAACCAGAAGTTACTCTGCCACAAGTGTCAGCTCAGGCGAGTCCCGAACTCAGATCTTTCTCTTTCCAGAATGACTGATGAAGCAATGAACGTACACCTCTTCACCAAAAACCCAACGCAAACAAAATGAATGTTAATTTTCCTCATCTCGTCCCGTTTTTTTTCCTCTTCCATTGCTTTCTCTGTATTTTTTTCTCTCTCCTTTTTCTGTTCCTCATCCGAGCCTACAGACGTTCACGCTTCTCTCCATATGGGCTTTAATTTGCCATTGTCCCCCAAGATATTCTGTGCTTGGGCTTGAGATAAAGGGATAATCACTTCAAAGGGAAGCTAAGGGTTTGGGGAGGGGGCGGGTGTGGAGGGGGGGGGCATACCCCCCCTCCACACCCGCCCCCTCCCAGCTGAAAGGAGAAGTGGACAATGCACTAATTGAGGGGGGGACTGATCACAGGGTCTGTTCAAAGGGATGTCGGGGCCACGCCCCCACCCGTCCCCTCCCCTCCCCACGCACTTAATTTTATTATTGTTTATGGTGATGCTCCGGTGAAAAATTATCACTTGAGCCCACTGCAGCCTTTTAACTCCCAAACATCAGGTTATTTGCAATTAACCAGCCTTTCCTCTGCTTTTCTGTGCCACTTCATATATATATATATATATATATATATATATATATATATATAACACCACATTGGCAGCTGATGAGTGCATGATGCATGAAACAAGCTTGTTCTGCTATGTGTTAAAGTTTTTTTCCTATATAGACCGTACATAAAATAGATAGATAGCTAGATAGATAGATAGATAGATAGATAGATAGATAGATAGATAGATAGATAGATAGATAGATAGATAGATAGATAGATAGATAGATAGATAGATAGTCCTTGGTAGAAATCAGGATGCAAGTACATACCGTGTCAACAATAATTTGATATATACCATTAAACAAATACTTTGGCTTTCTAACTTTCTATTTTTTCTTGGTGTTTGTGTATGTGCGTGTTGACAGAGAGACGGAGAGATAAATATAGATAATAGATGATGGACGTAAGCAGGAGTTAGCAGAAATGTGCTAGTTAATAGACAAACAGTGTTGTGTAAAGGCATAATAATGTGACGGTGCCAGACGGTGTGTTTCCTGTCAGCCGTCCTCTGACACCGGCAGCGTGAGCAGGGAGATGTTGACTTTCTCCAGCTTGGTTTTAATGTGGCCTCTAATTAGAGACGAGCTTCGTTTCCACTCTGTTGTGACAGAGCAGATGCCTTTAATTTTTCTTTTTTTTCTTTCTTTTTTTACTTAGCACGAGCCCTCAATTAGCCTCCCGGTCACCCTTTTTTTATTGAGCTTTAATGGAAAGAAGTAGTGGCTCGCTCATCCTGTATTGTGCTTTTAAAGGGTTTGGATGTTCCTGTGAAGCGGTGGGCCTTCGCCACGGGGTCAGGGCGGGGTCAACATCAGACACGCCGCTCAGTGGCGGCTTTACCGCAGCCTGCTTCCTTTGTCACGGCCAGTGGTGGGCGCTCCGGGGTCGACAGGTGTGGCCACATGGGTTTAGCGTTGCGAGACCATTTCTTTCAATTACACCTTGATATGTAATGCAAGTGAAGATTAATACAGTATTTCCTGAGCAAATTTAAACAGATGAAATAATGCTGAGAGCTCTTGTTTAGTTTTTGTCATTGTTCCTTATTTGTCACTGTTCCTTAAAACATATTAGCAGGAAAAAATGTAAAAAAAAAAAAGAGTAAATGTGAGTTTCTCACGCCATCTCGAACTCAGGAAAAGAATGGCCACACTGCAAACTTCCTCCAACTCAGTGGGGGGAAAAAAAAACAATTTTGCTTAGTTTTTTTTTCCGCAGCAATATGTGCAGCTGAATTCAATTTGAACGAAGTTAACATCTTATCCGAAATGTCAAATAACTCGCTTTAAAGACTGTCTTCATCTGCAAAAAAAAAGACATTTTTAAAACTCCTCTATAGCACAATTTGCCTTTCAAGGCTGACTTTAGAGAGACCCTTGCCTAGATAACAATGCGGCGACACATTTCATGGCTTAAATTTAGACTTCCTCATCAGTTAAGTGGCCCTTAACTTCACGGTGCGAATGCCATTGACCTAAATATGTGATTTCTCTCTTCAATCTCCAATACAGAAGGCATCTCCCACTCTGAAGTACTGAAAGCCATTGTGCATTTTTCTTGTTTTTTTTGTTTTTTTGCAGCTGCAATATTCCTTTTACAAACTTACGCATACACAGCCAGCTGTGATAATTGACCTCAGCATTTTCACACATTGACCACATTGTGTGACATACACACAATTACTATGCCATGCTTATGTTATCCTAAAGGTTTATGATATAGGTCTTTAAAGTGAAATTGAAATCTCTCATCAGAAACAAGAAGGAATCAACTGTCAAACAAGCTCAGAGCAGGAAGTGTCTGCAGGATGTCAATGTAACCAACACGACTCACGTTGCATCCAGACAGTAAGAAAGGTTTTTGCATTTTATCATATTGTGGTAACAGTGTAGCATTTATGAGACCAATTCAACTTAACCCTTCTGTTGTCTTAATGTCAAAATGACCCATAACAGTGTTTAATAGCAGAGAAAAGATTGTAAATGATATTTGTTTCAACCTGAAATTTGATGACTTTTCCTAGAGTGACCCCAACATTAGAAAAAGTGAAACACTGTTTGTGTTCATATTTCCATGAAAGCTGTACACCACTAGGGTACTGAGATAGTCATAGGGTCAAACATGACCCAAACATGTCTTAGGATCAAAAATGACTCTTAAGACATGTCTGGGTCATGTTTGACCCTATAAAAACGAGTGGTGTCCACTGTTTAAATGCAGTCTTTCTGCACTGTGAAGAGGGAAAACCCAGATAGTCATAAAGTTTGTGATGGATGAATGAATGACAGGTTGTTGTCTTCATACAAAATAGATTTGGGGTTTCAAATTAAATTAAGTTGCTTTAATTTAGGGGTTTAATGAAGGTGGGTCATAAATGACCCTTAAGACAAGGGCAGTATACAGAATGTGTGGACAACACAAGGGCCTTAAAAGCTTTGCCAGCCCATGTAGACTACATCAATAAAGCCCAGCATGCAAGTGTCTAAACTGAAAGTGGGGATCATAATTGTCACTGAACTGCTTGTCCACAGTAATCTTCATCTTCCATCCCCTGTGTCCACATCTACTATTAATCTTTATTCCCTAAGATTACATTTAATACGCACTCCTGTAGATTAACATAGACTTTTAACAGAGTAAATAGAGCAGTGGATAAAGTAGTGAATAAAGCACGTGTTGCCAACTAAACATTGTTGTGCAAGACTCATATAGACTGCTGACACCAGTAAATCCCAACCTACTGTGTATGTGCAGCATTAACTAACAAGCAGCACTTGGGGAGTCTGAAATAGTTGGATTTTCCAGTCTCCCTGGTCCTGCACCAGCATTAGAGTTGTGTGAATTCAAATCTTCTGGCTTATATAATTATATTTCTCCTTTAAAGTTGATTTTCAACATCAAAGGGACAATATAGCCTTTGAAGTACCCTGGGATTGGATCAGTGTCTAACCCACTCTTTAAGATTCTGTCACAATGACATTAGAGAAGTCATGTGAATTAAAATAGTGGAGAACAGTCCCCTTGCCTTTGCTCTCGGTCCAATTTCAATCAAATGTCACGCTGTGCCATTTTGGTTGCATGCGGACTCGCAAAAAGTGTATCACGTTAACGTCTTGGTGGCTAAAACCGTGTGACTAATCCCTGGAAAAACAACGTATAAACACCACATTATTAATCTGCGCCTTATTTTGCGGTATTGTGCAAGGCTGAATGTCACGTTTGGATTTCGCAGACGATCAAGTGCTTTTTTGTTTACTGGCGTTATCAGAGGCGGCTCGGTGGCGATAGTGGGCTACACCAGCGGCAGAGGGTTTTGCTCCTTTTCCAAAGTGTATGTAGCAACAGAGGGATCCGTAGAATAATGCTATTGGGGCGGTGGATCACTTACTTCTGACGTCCCAAAGCCTCGGGGAGTTGGCTCTAGATCGCCTGTCTTTGATAAGGTCCTGACAACCAAGTAGAAACTTTGTCCTCTCATACATGCCTTTTGCTCGCCCCCCCCCCTCTTTAATGGTGTCGACCACCGCTCGCCGGGATGTATTTTCAACCTTATTCTTGTAGTTGGCATCGAGAGACGGGGTATATTACGCATTTCCCTGCCGCTTTTGTCTTTTCGCCGTTCGCCAAGATGAGCGGGTGTTTTTATCTACCTTCCGGGACCGGAGCGGCGGTTCTTCACTTTGAAGTGCACAGTTAAACCCTCGATCCAGTTTGGTGTTGAAACAGCCTGCAGGAGATCTGTCGCCTTGCGATGACTGCCTGACACACACTGTGTGTACCTGCGGAAAGGCGCTGCCGCTTTCTTGTTTCTCTGAAAAACTCTTCCTTCGCAAAGAGCAGGCAACGGCAAACAACACCGGCGTCTGAATAGACACAGCCGCGCAGAAGACCCCCCTCCCCTGTCGCCCCCCTCCCAACACACAAGTTACTCTCACGATATAATAAAGTGAAGCCACTCTGGCGCACACCGATGGTAAGTTGTGAGAATGTTGTTCCACAGGCCCCCTCTCTCGGCCGCTTTGATGTGTTGCTGCCGCCGCTTTGAAGTTGAGAAATGTAGGCTACGTTTCCTGTTTGTGGGCGAGAAATACGGTGAAAATAGATAAGAGGCTTATCAATTGTGTTTATACGCGAATGTGCAGCCCGTATCACACAAGAGTGCTCGTCGGTTGATGTGTCTTTGGAGCTGAGAGAGCACAAAAAAAGTGGGATGTATTCTTCAGCAAGGACCCCCCCCCCTCCACCACCCTCACTCCCCCCTCCTCCCCTCTAGATTTTAACACCACCGCTGATCTACATAGGACCTGTGCCTGCCTGCACTGAGGTCAGTCGTGGAAAGAGAAGGGGTGCACGAACATACAGCAGTTGTTGAGCAGGACATACAGGGTTACTACATGTGCCACAGGGAAGGCTTAAAAAAGAGAGAGAGAAAAAAGTCCGCCGCCGCTCGCCTTTGTTTCGGATTGCCGTTTGGAGAATCTGTGGCTGTTGTAACGCTTTTCTAAGGAAAATGGAGAAGTTCAACTTTGGCTGTTTTTTTTTCCCCTTGGCCCAAATTTGTTCAGCAATGGTATGTGGATCCGCTGTGCCTTTTGTTCTTCTTTTTCTTTTTTACGCACAGCACGTTTATTTCGCGGTCATTCACTGGGTAGTAACATGAATAATAGTGTGAACTATGTTGTTACTTTGTTAGGTTCTTGCTGAGATCTCGGTGCATGTGTCTTGTGAATGTAACAGCCAGATGAATTACTGTACTTTTGGCTAAACGTTACGCGATCGCCCATTCGTTGTGAAATTGTGATCTTCAGCAATGAACTGGCGCTTTGGTTAGGACACTTGGAACAGATTTCAACATAATTTTAGGTGTGTTAGTAGGTGAAACACGCTGTCGGGGCTGCGGCTAAACTGATAAACGGTAATAGCTTTCTGTGGGATGATGTGTATATCACTAGCATTTACGCATGGGCAGTGTACAATGCTTCTTCTCCCGTGGGGCGTTTTTTGTAACCCGGTACATTAAAGCGGTAAGGTCATTGTGGTGCGTCCCGTGTGTTCCTGCTCCATGTAGTATCAGTGCGATCGCCAGGACAACACCAGGACAAGTGTACGCCGGGTGGGAAACAAGGCTTCGAGTCTTGTACAGATAGGGGTAGAATACTGTCGCTCGGAACAAATCGGGAATTAATTGGAGCTGAAGCCTGTGACATGGGCTCGTTAGGAAACACGTGTAAGCCACAGTTACGCGAGTGTGTTTTAGTGAAGAGGGACGCTCCGTAAAATGATAATTCTTGTAAAAAAACGTTTTGATGTGACAGATGAGTGCACGTTGAGTACGCGGGCTGCGGTTGATCTCTCATTTAGATTATAAATAGATAAATGGAAATAAAAAAGGCTTTTCAGACTTTCTTTCATTGTGAACCCGTCAGGGATTTGAAAGGACTGTTTACTTGATGTCTGCCTTTGAAGTTAGCAGGATCTGGCTTTGATTAGATCAATACTTTGTGTTTCAGAGTGAAGAGGAGCTGAGAAGCTCCCCCGCTGCTTTCAGAGAGTGAGGAGGATTACGGCGGAGCTCAGAGCAGGCTCTCTCACACGCTAAGCGGAGCTGGAGCCATGAGCAGGGCGCTGACGGAGCACATCACTGGCAGCTTCCGAGAAGATGCTCCTCGTCCTCCGGTACCGGGGGAGGAGGGAGAGGCGTCATGCTACAACCCCAGCAAACCTGCCAACAAAATGAGAGCCCAGAACAAGGTTAAAGATCTCTCCACCGCACCTCCCGGCTCGACGCCGAGGAGGAACGAGGATGGACTGGGGGAACCGGAGGGCAGCGCGTCGCCGGACTCGCCCCTGGTCCGGTGGACCAAGTCTTTGCATTTTCTTCTGGGCGACCAAGACGGCGCCCATCTGTTCAGGACCTTTCTGGAGCGGGAGAAATGCGTGGACACGTTGGACTTTTGGTTCGCCTGCAACGGCTTCAGGCAAATGGACTTAAAGGATACCAAAACGCTGCGTGTTGCCAAAGTTATTTTCAAGCGGTACATCGAAAACAATAGCATCGTCGCCAAGCAGCTGAAACCCGCCACCAAGACTTTCATAAGGGATAGTATTAAGAAACAGCAAATAGACTCCGCGATGTTCGACCAAGCACAAACGGAAATTCAGACGACCATGGAGGAGAACGCGTACCAGATGTTTCTAACTTCTGACATATACCTCGAATACGTGCGCACCGGCTGCGAGAACGCAGCCTACATGAGCCACGGCGCGCTCGGCAGCCTCAAGCTCATGTGCGGATACCTTCCACCTCTCATGGAGGAAGAGGAGTGGAGTTGTAACGACCTGAAGGCGAAAACGCTGGCGTCCGTGGTTGGGCTGTCGGCGAAAACGCTGAGAGCCACCGCCACCATTCGGACAGCGGCTCAAGTGCTGGAGGCTGGGTGCAGGTAAGCCCAATGCAACGGTGTGCGCGCAATTCTCCCACCAACCACCCCCCGTGTGTGTGTGTGTGTTTAGTTACTCTTTATTAATGCATGCCAAACTTGGTGCTTAGAAGCACGCAAACTCTCCTCATCGCGACGCATTCGCGACTCAAAGCGACGCGCACTGCGACTTGCAGCGATTTGACAAATCCACGCGTGAGATAGAGACGCTGGGATCAAAGCGTGCCGGGGAAGCAT
The DNA here is from genome assembly GCF_029633865.1 of Lampris incognitus. NCBI lineage: Eukaryota > Metazoa > Chordata > Actinopteri > Lampriformes > Lampridae > Lampris > Lampris incognitus. The sequence goes on along the minus strand of NC_079215.1, from coordinate 40,152,500 downwards.
GCCTGTATATACGTGCCCTCTGCCTGGCAGTTAGTCATGAGGGCTGGAAGGATGGAGGGGCGGAGTGAGTGCAAAACATCAATGGATCTGCTCCTTCCTTTTAAGTAAATGGTGTCTCGCAGGCAGCCCTCTGCTGGCTCGCACAAGTTTCCTGCGCTTTGAAACCCCTCCTCCGATTCAGCCCTGAATTCCGACGCCAAACCTCAAGACTGCTGCAGCCGCATGAAACTGAATACTATTGTAAAAGTTCTGCAGCATTATACTTAGAAAGCATTCAAGTCGTGGCGGCCAAACACAATATACCCCAAACACAAAAGCATATATGCTTATGCAGACATTTAGAGGGACAAAAATGCATACAAGCCAAGCAGCGATAACTGCTTTCTTGGTCGGAGATGAAAGTGGAAATGCTTTTGGAAAACATTTAAGACTTTTTTTATCTTTGAGATCTGGTCCAGAATATTGTCCAACGGCTGGAAAAGCCTCCAAGTCATGAACACTTTCAGAGACTGGGTTTCATGCATGGATGTGCATCAAAGAACTCTTTCTAAGTTTTCACTGAAATGCCTTTTGAGTACTGTCCACACAACAAAAGGAGCCTCACATCTGGATGCCATTATCAATGAGTGGGTTTTCAATGTCTTTTTTCTTTTGGTTTTGGTAAAGAAAAGAAAAAAAGGTGCAATTACAGTTAATCCGCACTTTTCCTGTGAAGTTACCAAAAGATTTTCTTTATGAGATTAGGGGTTGAAAATTGCATAGAGAATTTTTTTTTCTCATCAGAGGGAAAACAAGAAAATACTTTTTTCTTTTACTTTTTTTTTTGTGGCATTTGGTGGATGCATTGACTCAATTTAAAGCAATTAAATCTCTTAGCTTTAATGTGCTCAGATTTGGGTTGAACACTTCAGCAGAGCTGCTGCAGGCTGAGAGGCGGTTTGGTGACGTGTTTGGAGGGTGTTTTGAAAGTGGCCGTGTGGAGTCGGGGCCTGAAAGGCTCGGTGGGGTTGTTGACACAAGGCCATCTCCTCTGTTTCCCGGGGTGATCCCCAACATTCTTCTGTTTCACTAAAAGAAAAGACAGCGAGAGCAGTGACCCCCCCCTCCTCCCCTTCACATCACGCTCTCTCTCTCTCTCTCTCTCTCTCTCTCTCTCTCTCTCTCTCTCTCTCTCTCTCTCTCTCTCTCTCTCTCTCTCTCCCTCTTTCCTTTACCCCCCTGCCCACAGCCATCTCTTAGGGTCAACCAATTTCCATCTCAAACATGTGGAACTAATTTTGCCAGTGAACAAATGCTTTTTTTCCTTCTCTTGTGAAAAACATCTAACACTTTCCTTCAAACTGATAGTACAACAAAACAACAAACCGTTCTGCTCAAACTGCCTCTCTCACTTTGAGATTGTGTGTGCACGTGCGTGTGCATGTGTGTGTGTTTCTATATTTCTCCTCATTTCTTCCCTCTATCCAACACTTTTATCTCTACTTTTTTCTTCTTTTTTTTGGGAAAAATCTGTCTGACAGAGACTAAGCACACTTTAGAGGGAGACAGAGTTAGACAAGGGGAGAGGAAAGGGGGATGGTGGAAGGTGGGGGGGGGTACAAAAGAAAGAAAAGAGAAAGAGAGAGGGGTGGGTGTGTAGAGCCCAGCTGTGCTAAATACCTGACTCTTTGCGCGGACCTTCCAAAGGTCAGGTTTGAGCTCGGGGCCTACGGCTTTAGTCATGCTGGGGTGCTCCTCTCAGCACTCCCGGCAGTAGGCATTCTCATAAAGAAAGAGGCCCTCCTGCCCCTATCCCCCCCCCCACCCCTCCCCATTCGCGCTGTCTTCCTTCTCTCTCTCTCTCTGAAGCTCGAGTCCCCCCCCTTCTTCCTTGTCTACTACACCCCCACCCCCACCTTCACTACTGGAACAGGAATGCAACACAGCAGGAGAGTAGAAAGAGAGAGATAGACTTTAGAAGAAGAAAGATGGGGGGAGTTAAACGGGGAGGGGCCCCAGACTGGAGGATAGAAGTTATGAGAGAGAGAGAAGGGAAGAGAGGGGAGGAGAAAACACTTGAAGAAAAAAGAGAGAGTGGAGTTTCAGAGAGTGGAAAAGTGCGGGATTAAAGGGGCCTTGCCCAAACAAAAGGGTGGAGAGATAGCGAGAGAGAGAGAGCGAGAGAGAGGGAGAGAAGTGCTGTTGTTCATTCATATACAGCTGGGCTGCTCACTTCACCCCCCCCCCCCACCGCCCCACACTGAACCCCTGCATGTTGGGGAGGAGGGGACATAAAAGAAAGAGAGAGGGAAAGAAAGGGAAAAAAGGAGAGAGAGAGAACTCAGCCCCAGCTCTGACACTGTTGTCACATTCCTGAGGCCCCACATTTTTACGAAAGTGACTCTAATTACAGAAATCTACGGAGGACTTCAGCAAAACAAACTTTAAAGCACTAATATTTGGCCTTAATATCTCATTAAAGCTACAGTCCTGAAGATCATGGCTTTTGCTTAATTTGCTGACACCCAGGGTGAAAGGTGGTAATTGAGTCGGTGTTTGAGTGTGCCATATCCCAGATATCCATTCTAAATGACATAGATGGTTTTGTGTCAGCATCTTCCCCTCCGCTGGTCCACAAAAGAGCATATTTGTCTTAGTGTTTGCTGGTGATACTGTGGTGTCAGTTGGAAAGGTGTTATCTATGAGTGTGGTCAGCCACAACAACTTCAACTTATTCTTCACACTTACCTGCCTGATTCTTCTGTGGTGGCCACTTCGGTGAAGATGTATCGTGCTATGCCCGTGTCATTTTTCCCAACAACTTCCAAACCCAAAGTAACCATTGAAACGAGCAACTAGAAACGCATTTATGAACTGGATATTCGTGGATTAACTTTTGAGTCAAATATGCCAGCGATAGAATATGTCAAATTAGCTTGTAGCTTTAAATGAGCACTAGAATGACATATAAATTCAAGTTCCACCTCATCTGTCACGTCCACCCACTAGACACCGTTTATCTCGGTAAAATACGTCATGTAAAAAGGTGCCAATCTTCACCTGTGTCTTTACCAGATCACGTGGAAGAGACCCCACCAGCCCTTATTTCGTCAACTCGGGCTACGTGTTCGCCCCCGCCACCAGTGCCAACGACAGTGAGATCTCCAGCGATGCCATGACGGACGATTCCATGTCCATGACGGACAGTAGTGTGTAAGTGCTCTCTCTCTGGTTTTAGTTCCTACATTAAATTCCAAAGTTGAGGGTCAGTCTCATTCCATCTTTGCCAGAAATGATAAACTGACTTCAAAAGGGCTCATTTCCATTCGGTTGACCCGGGCCAGGGCTATGCGAGTTTCAGCAGTTCCATAGTTCTAACATGCAGAGCTTCAAGTTCAGTCAACACCTTTCCAGGAAATCAGCAAGAGGCGAGAAGAAAAATGTTTTCACTATGCAGTTTCAAAGGCTCAGCTAATTCTTTGGAGCCATGGGATTGTTCTGTTTGCGAAAAAATGGTCTGAAATATATTTTAATCATCATCCATGATTGAGTTCAGGTAATTCTATTAATGTGTAGTTGTTGCTAGGGCCTTCGGGGAGATAACTCCGGGAAAGTCATTATGTCGAAAGACCTTGAAGTTTTTGTTTTTTTTTCCTGATGTGTTACAGGCTGAGAAAGGGAAAGGGGGAAAAAACCAAGAGAATGTCTTGATGTAGGTGGGGGTGTTACTTCATTTCCCTCAAAGTTGAAATTTATCCATCCCACCCACCCTTCTGCCACAACAGACATGTTTTTTTGTTGGATTTTTTTTTCATATTATCTAATCGCCTTTTCCCTTTGAAGAGCTGTAGGAGAGTGGGGGAGTAGAAGCGGGGAGGGGGGGATAGCCATTCAGGCCTTAAGACAAACTCATTGAAAAATGTTGGCACCAAATAAAAGGAGGCTTACTCACTTGGTGGGTCGGTTTCCTGCCACTGGCCTCTGCGGCGTGCTGAGATCATGTGTCTGCATGGCTTTCACCGGGGTTACTCATTTCTGGACCTCTGGACGAGGCATGAGGGACTCCCACTGGCCAGACTAAGGCACTCCCAAAAATTACCCCACCCACCCACCAACTCACCCACCCCTTTACCACTTCTCTCCTGCACCAGAGCCAATAGTGGGAGTGGTGAGGCTTGGAGTGCAAGAGAGTGAGAACATAAAGTGCACGGAGTATAAAGGGCTTAACTGAATCGCTTTCAGCCTATTGTTAGAGGAGGGGAGCTTAGGGGGATAAGAGGGTGGCTGGCTGCTTTGAAAATGACTTGTACAAGTGAATAGGAGATCCCCATAAAGTAAGGGCCCCTCAGAGAGTCCATGGCTGTTTTCTCTCTCCTAACCTGGACAAAGTTGACAAAAAACACAGACGTGATGAGGTGTTGAATTTGTTTAGAAATGGTGTTTGCTGTTAACTGGGATTCTGGTTGGCACTGATGTTCCTTTGGCCTGTCGAGTATGATTTTTAAAGAGTTTCCTGTGTTTCTTCCTGTGCCCTTAGGGCTCGTGGTTTGTAGTCTCAAGGGTACATTGGGTGAAGCATCGATTCTGATAGCACGCCCCTCTTATTAGGAGTTTGCTGCAAAATGAGGGTCAATATCAGCCCTTTGGAGCTGTCGTTTGGCGCTTCTTGATGATGTCATTCAAATATTAAAATGGATCTTTAGCACAATGAATGAGGAACAGGAAACTTCTGAAAAAAGTCAGTCACTTTATTTGAAGGGGTGTGCGTAAGATTGACATGACATTGTCATAACTATGACATGACACCTGTCGTGAACATGAACGAGTCTTTATGAATGTTTATGACTGTTGTCATTAAGTGTTAGTCGATCAATTATGTAATTTTTTATATGAAGTTGACATCGTTTGAGGTGTCTGTTTTCGAGCTACAGATGCACAAAATACATGAAATTGAGCGGCTCTGTCCCACTGGGGTTGCTACAAACAAGATCTCAAACAAACATCTCAAACAATGTCAACTTTGCATTAAAAATGATATAATTGACCGAATGACATTTAATGTCAACATTCATTAAGACTCCTTCATATTCCTCACAGGTGTCATGTCATGTTTATGACAGTGTCATGTCAGTCTTACGCACAAAAAGCACCATCTCTCAAAGTCCTAGTCTGTGAGTAGTCCTCATCAAGGTCGTTGACATAGACAGTCCTCAAGTTCCCTCTTTCGTCACTCCAAACCTTCTAGAACAAAATAACTCAGCTTCTTCCTCTTTCATTCTGGCGAACAATTTGATTAGTGTGTCCCTTTATAGTGGTCAAAAGGCACGCTGCAAATTTGAATCTCATTTCTCAGATAAGGAACAAGAAGAGGGGGATTTAGGGATGGAGGGCTGAAGAAGGGTTGAGGAGATTTTTTTCTCTCTCTTTTTGCTTATATCTTATTTATGGATTTACTTGGACGCTGGGGAATGCTGCTTCACTAACTTCAAACATTACCTTATCTTACAAACCAGCCTTTTGATGTTGCTGAGATCAGAGGCTCACAGCAGAGCGCTTGCCAAACGAAGATGGCAGCGGGTGCATATGTGCTTGAGTGTGAGATTTCAAAGAGGCAGTGGAAAAACTAGCATTTGGGCTAGGTCAGACACTTCTGAGCAATCAAAAGGGCCGAGGTAATTGGCCCGGCTTAAATGGCAGCTGACTGGAAAAGCTAGCAGACACAGGGTACAAAAAAAGAAAAGATGATTCTTCCAGTAAATGCTAAATTGTCGGGAGACTTGTACCCCTAGCTATATTTCTCCTCCCATTATGTCAGAGCTATAAAGCTAGCAGCACAGTAGCAGCCTTAGGTGGCCAGCACGAGTAAGTTTAACTGGAGGCCAAAACCCTGCTATTTGGGGTTAGCCCTTGTTCTCTTGTGCGTCTCTTTTGGTGTTGACAGGACTGATGCAAACTTATCAGTGGGGGAACCTCTTTTGAAGTTCACACTTACATGTTTAGCATATACCTCTCATTGTCCTGGGGCGGTGTGTTTTGTTGCCTTGGCGTCCAGGGCTGTCCCGCCCTTTGATTTTGCTGCATTATGCCCAGTGGGCGGTTAGCGCCTTGTGTTGTGTTGCTCAATCTAGTGATGGACTGCCCTTACAGGGCTCTTTCTAAGCAACTGTTTGGTGGACCTGCTGCTAATACTCATGCTGATGTTTTAGGCACATCAAAACGTGCACGATGAGTGGCAAATGTAGAACTGAAAATCCCATTTCATGCTTTGTTCAGCTGTCGCAATAGGTAATTTAGTGGAAGACCAAAATGTGTGACCAGTTTTTTTTTTCTGATTTGTAATGTTGTCCTCTTTATTCACAGAGATGGAATCCCTCCTTACAAGCTGGGCACAAAGAAGCAGCTCCAGCGAGAGATGCATCGCAGTGTCAAGATCAATGGCCAGGTTTCTTTACCCCACTTTCCTGTAAGTTATACTTCCTTCACTTCTACACCCCCCCTCTTTTTTTTTTTACATTTGTTAAGCTCGAACTTGTACGCACTGACAGACAACTGGGTCCTGATTCCCTGGAGGAGTGCTATTTTATTTTATTTTTTTCTGAGTACATGTTGTGACAGAATACTATATTCTGTTCTCCCGCTTGTTTTCATATAAAAGTCAGGGTAAATGAAAGGCAGGATTTGCATAGCACTTCAGTTTCTATTTCAGCATCTCTACCCCTTTCCTCCCATCCCAGGAGCTTCTGTAGGACTGTCAGACACAAACTTGTGTCGCCTTCCTCGTGTTCCATCTCAATAACTGAAGCATTACACAAAACACAAGAAGCTTCAGTGTATCATGATGCTACTAATGATTGTCATGTTGATACCGTTAATGGTGAAGATGGTGATGATAGTGAAAGATACCTTAGTTTTTAAACATGAAGTTACTTGTTTTTTTTTTTTTTAAATAAATAAGGCCTAGGTTTACTAGCCCCATTTAGTGTAGACTCCCAATACAACCCTGCCCTCTCAGTACCGTTTTCACCTTTTCCCCTCCCACCCATGGGGCGAGACACATGGAGTATCATGTGAGGATTGGTTACAAGGTTTTTTAGACCTCCTTAAGGTTTAAGGGCCTAGGTTGGGCAGTGGGAGGAGGTCTGTGTTTGAGGCAGGTAAAGAAATAGGAGAGTCAAACATCTTGCTATCACAAACAAAAGTGCATGCATTTGTGTGCGTGTGTGTGCATGTGTGTTTGTGCGCATGCATGTGTGTGCGGAAGCATGTTGTTCCTTTCTTTCCTCCTTTTCCTTTGCAGTCTGTTTTTCCTCTTTGTCTCTCTCTCGCTCTCTCTCTCGCTGTCTCACTCCCTCTTTCTCTTCCTTTCCCTCCTGCTCTCCTTTAATGTTTCCCTCCTGATTTGGAGATGGCTCTGTCTCCCATGATGCACCAGCCCCAGGCAGCGAGGGGCCCCGTGTGGGGCTGGCGCTCCTTGCCAGCAGCCCCGCTTGCCTTTCTTCTCCTTCCCTTCATCGTGTCTACAAAGAGATGAGAGGAACAACAAAAAAAGAGTCAAAATCAAGAAAGCTAGTGTGCCAAATAACAAAAAAAAGTAAGAAAGGAGAGAGAGAGAGGGAGAGGGAGGGAGAGAGAGAGAGAGAGAAGCCAGTGCATAAGAAAAAAGAGGATAATGTGAATAGAGTACCTCTGAGCTGCCCTGCATGCAGTCGGGAAATAAATTACTACTTCCCCTCAGATCTCCTTGGTATTTGACTCCGCTATCCTCCTCTCCCTCCCTCTTTTCCTCCACCCTTAACTCTCCTTCTCCCACTCCCTCTCTCTCCACCACCACTCCATTAATGCACATCTCAATCCTCTTCCTCTTTTTTCCTCTTGCTTTTAATTTTGTCCCCCTTGCCTTTTTTCTTCTCTTCCCCTTTCCCCGCTCCCACTCCCTCTCTCTTTCCCTCTTCTCTGTCGATATCTGGCTTTTATTCGGAGATTTAAAGCCGCATGTCCCTCCCACCCCTAGTGTGCGTTTGATGTTTGACAAGGGCCCTTTGAAGTGTGCTGACTTCAGAGGCTGCCTAGCTGATGGCTTGGTTGGGCTACAGAGGGTGCAGGCAGGGGGCCTACCCTCTGAGCAGGACCAACTGCCACCCCGCCACCGCTACCCCCTTCTCTCCCGCTTGCACAACGGCCTGGTGCTGCCAAGGGCACTGGGCATGAGAAGATCTGGGAGGGGGTTGGGACGAGAAAGTTCAGGTTAGCTAGAGGGCAAGGGCATCTGGATCAGGCTGTTTTGAAATACTAGCTGTTTGGAACAAGTGAATGTGCAGGGAAAGGGCAGTGGCCCGATGCACCAAATTGCTTTTGTCAGAAAAACTTCCATAGTTGCATACAAACTCTGAAGTATCCTTCCCCCTGTTTTTTTTTTTGGCCCGACAGAGGACTCACAGGCTGCCGAAGGAGATGACCCCTGTGGAGCCCTCAGCCTTTGCTGCCCAACTTATCGCCCGGCTGGAGAAGCTGAAGAGAGAGCAGGACACAATGAGTTCACTGGAGGAGAGACTGCAGCAAATTCAGGAGGTTAGGCACACACGCACACACATACAAACACGCTCATGCGCGCGCACACACACACAATTTCACAGTTTTATGTGATCACACTCACACTGACATTTAGTCCTTTAATTTCAATTCAACATTTACATGGTAAAGCTCACATTGTAGCCAAGTTAGCTTGGTAGCATTGTTTCGCACAGCAGTGCAGAGCCTTTATGGCAGCTGTGACATGTTGAAAAACAGGGGAATGGAAATTTTGCCTTTGTTTAGCTATTTCTTCCCTCTCGTTCCCTGTACTCCACTTTTTCACCAGGAGGAAGTTTCAAACTTATGTGTCTTGACATACTTGAAGTTCCATCAAATAGTTAGCACTTAGCTACTCTCCAGTGGAACGTTTGCTAAGTATGTGTAGTGGCAGTCTCTTTGTGAGGCACAGGCACACTCTGCATTATAGATAAAGAACACACTAAGCCTGTTAGTGAGGATAACAGTGTGGCAAAAGAGAAACTCAAATCAAGTTATCCAAGCGTTTGCTCTCGCTGACTTCAGAAGACAATAGACTTACATCTGTGTTAGTCAAGGCATACATTTTTGTGTTTCCTGTTATTACCTGGTATTGGGCAGTTTTGTCAGTCATCTAAATTTTTCCCATGCTTACGTTTCATAATGTGTTTGTCTGCCTAGGAAGAGGAAAGAGAGGACGGTGATGACCTTGCCTGTGACGCATCCCTTCACCACCCTCTGCTGCCCTCCAATAACCAGTGTGAGGAGGATCCCCAGGCCATACTAGATGAACACCTATCCCGCGTACTGAAGACGCCTGGCTGCCAGTCCCCAGGTGTGACTCGCCACTCGCCACGCTCACAATCCCCAGATCGGACTGGTGCCTTGGTTTCCTCGAGCCCCTTTCTCGGTGCCTATCCTGGGACCTCCAAGTTCCTAATGGCAGGTCGACAGTCGACCAAGCACATACACCACCACTACATACACCATCACCACGCTGGGCCCAAGACCAAGGAGCAGATCGAGGCCGAGGCAGCTCAGCGCGTGCAGTGCCTCTGCCCTCCAGGGGGTGCTGATTATTCTGACTTCACACCTGCGTAAGTGAAAATTTAAAAAAGGCACTAATAGACAGCATAGCACATAAGTTACCAATAATTGAGTAAGAGGCTCGGAGGCAGTCTTTTTTCACATCTGGTAAAGTCTTGTATCCTTGTTCTGACTTGGGTCATGTCTTCTGCTTTCTCCAGTCGCTGCAGCACTTTGTCCAAACGGCCGGTCAGGGCCTTAGATGAGGGCATGTCCCCGCCTCACCTACCCCTGGACACCACCGACCGTTCTCAGAATGTTTGGCAGTGGATCCTGGAGAGTGAGAGGCAGGGCAAGCACAAACCACACAGGTCAGTAAGCCCCACCAGACACCCCACATCAGTTGTGTCTTCTGGATGTGGACACCATCTCTTATCTTGTGCTCAATTTTTTTTTGTTTTATTTTACCTCAACAGCATGCAAGCCCTAAAGAAGTCCTTCCCTGTGGACTCATCTTCCAAGACCCTGCCCAGCCGAACCCACTCTCTCTGGGGCGGAGGTGGAATCGGCAACGCAGGTCACCTCCGCACACACCACCCTGGACACCCCTTCATCCAGGACCCAGCAATGCCACCCTTACCCCCACCCAACACCCTGGCACAGCTAGAGGAGGCCTGCCGCAGACTGGAGGAGGTATCAAAGTCCCCCAAACAGAGGTACACACATTTACATACATTGATGTTTATGCAAAACCAACAAGTTGGGATCATGCATTTTATTATTGATGAATGTCTCCCACAGTACATTGTATAGGGTGTTCAGTGACAGTCCACTCTTTTACTATTGATTTGTCTTTGTTTTGAGCTGAGTGTTGATGAGTTACTGATCACTCTGTGGTTTTGACAGGCATTCAGCAGCAATCAGCAGCCTTCAGAGAGACAGGGGTCATCCAACAGCTGCCTTCCCCTCTGGAGACAGCCCTCTAGCCAGCCCTGGGCTTCAAACAGACGAGTATGGACCCTTCATGTCCTTCTATCACTCTGTTCTCCTGTGGTGTTGCCTGTCACCTGTCATTCAGTCTTTTCTTTCTTTCTTTCTTTTGCCCCCCCCCCCCCCCCTTGGCTCCAGACTTGTGTTTTCACCCACGTCTTCAGATTCTCTTACTCTTCCCTTCAAAAAGAGATGTTGTGAGTCAGCATAGCTGTGGCTTTGAACTCCTCTTCTCTCACTGTTAATCATTTAAGATTAAATAGGCTTTAATGTGGTTTTCTAAGTAACCTTCCCAACACACATAAGCACACATACTTGCACATGCGCGCACACACACACACACACACACACACACACACACACACACACACACACACACACACACACACACACACACACACACACACACACACACACACACACAGAGAGAGAGAGAAGGACTTTACCACTGCAAACCCATAAAAAGACAAGCTAAGTAGCCTTCTGTAACTCAGAATTTGTGGCTGTTCTTCATCCATTTGTTGTAGGATTAGCTGGGTGTTTGATGTTTGGCCATAGCCACCTTATTGCAAGGACTCTTTTAATTTTAATTGGTTGACCTTTTGAGAGCTAGCTGTCTGTTGGCTACCTGCTGGCCCCTCACTGTAGAACAGTAAACAAAAAATCCCTGTGTGTGTTTATGTGTGTATTTTTGAGAGAAGAGAGGGAGAGAAGATAGAGCAAGATCATCACCTTAATCAACCACCTTCATTTGCACACACATGTATGTACACACGCATACACACACGCACACACACACACACACACACACACTCAAAGGTCAGGCTTACCTAATAAGTAGTTCACAGTAAGCCGACTCGCTTTACATTCAGTGCATGTAATAAGTGTTAGTTAATAGGTAATACGTGTTAGTTAATTGGCAATGCTTATTAACATTATTATGTGTTAATAGGACTATAATAATAGTTAGTTAATATGTAATAAGGTCTTTATAAGTCATAACTTTTGCATTTTGTAGACAATCAAAATTATTTTTAACTACTTTTAATCATGAGTCATTGGGCTCCCCACCTGCCGCTCAGTGACTGCTGGGATAGGCTCCAGCATCCCTGTGATCCTGAGAGCAGGATAAGCGGTTTGGGTAATGGATGGAGCCCTTAGATGCTACATGCAAAGTTTTATGCAGATTGGACTTACAACCTAAGACAAGTGTGGAACAATTAGGTTCTGCATATTTCGCAAGCACCACCTAGTGGCCAAAACGTGTTTAGAACGCTAGTATTAACGCTTACATAGTCTTTATTAACGTATGATGATGTTAATAAGCATTTTATAAGGAATTATAAGGGCCTCAATAGCTATTAACTAACACTTATTACATGCACTTAATGTAAAGCGTTACTGCTGACTCTCACCATCGGCATGAGCTCTCCATTACCATATGAGTTCAGCTGCTTATGATCCATGTTGCTGTGTATTCCCAGGTCCAAGGAGCTAATGGTCACCTACTTCTTCTGTGGTGAGGAGATTCCCTACCGCAGCATGATGAAGACTCACTGCCTCACCCTGGGACACTTTAAGGAACAGCTCAGCAAGAAAGGCAACTACAGGTGAATATCATTGTCAGAGGTATCAGATGCGTTTGGAGAAATTATTATTCTTTTTTTAGCTAGGGTTAGCACTGTTGTGGTGTTTTGAAGTATGCATGGATGTGTATTTTTTTGTAGTACAAGTCAGTTTGTGAGGTGCTTGTTCATGTGACGATTGTGAGTGTGAAGCATTAGGAGCCTGTCAGGCTTAAGATGGAAGAGTTGGACTCTGGGCCAATCCACTGTACAGAGAGAGAGGGGAGGGGATTTTTCCCTATACACATGCTTTTTTTTTCTTCCTCACATCTGGTACTGATTTCCATGGTAAGGCAGCCTTAATAAGAAAAGCTTTGAAGCCTGGGCCCTTTTATTTTGTGTGCAAAGAGTATTGCGAGGCCCTCAAATTCCTCCTCCTCAGTATTGCATCAGGCCATCGCAGTAAGAACCAAAAACACCTTCTTTGTTAATCACCAATGGCAGTCTACTGTAGTAATTAATGTGGCAGAAACACCTACTCTCGTTCCAAGACTTAGAAGCTAGTGTAGGTTGTTGTGCATTGCCGCTGCAAGGGGATAATTTTAAAAGTAATTCTTAAAGTTGGAAGAAGGGCGTCTGGGTAGCGTAGTGGTCTATTCCGTTGCCTACCAACACGGGGATTGCCGGTTCGAATCCTCGTGTTAACTCCGGCTTGGTTGGGCGTCCCTACAGACACAATTGGACGTGTCTGCGGGTGGGAAGCCGGATGTGGGTATGTGTCCTGGTTGCTGCACTAGTGCCTCGTTTGGTCGGTCGGGGGCGCCTGTTCAGGAGGGAGGGGGAACTGGGGGGAATAGTGTGATCCTCCCACGTGCTACGTCCCCCTGGTGAAACTCCTCACTGTCAGGTGAAAAGAAGCGGCTGGCGACTCCACATGTATCGGAGGAGGCGTGATAGTCTGCAGCCCTCCCCGGATCGGCAGAGGGGGTGGAGCAGAGACCGGGACGGCTCGGAAGAATGGGATAATTGGCCAAGTACAATTGGGGAGGAAAAAAAAAGGGGGGGAGATAAATAAATAAAAGTTGGAAGAAAAAAATTATAGAGTCTTTCAATTTGCATTATTACTCAGAATATTATTGAGTGAAGCAGCCAGGTCAAGCCTCACCCATGCACGCCCTAGCTTCTTAGGTGCCGTGCATGTTGAGTGCCATTGTGGAGACACAAAGCCTGTGCTGTTCACGATAACATCCCATCAACATCAGGTCCCCACCACATCTGTTTGTCAGGCAGGAGAGAGAGAGAGAGAGAAAAGGACTGCAAACATGTCACTGTATCCCCGCTATCCCATAACTCTTCGGCAGGCGGGGAGAGGAAGAAAAGGAGAGGAGGAGTGTGGTTGTTGGGGAGGGGGGGTGGAGTGGTGGTGGTGGTGGTTTAAGCTCCATGTCAAACGTCTGGCTTTAATGACAGCAGAATGTGTAGAGTTGGTTAATTTGGATATGGCGGAGGTACAGCGGAGAACAGTACGACGCGGCCCTGCCAGACGATATTGGTGCCAGATGTTGCGAAGGGAGAAAAATCTTGCCACATAGAATGTGTTCCAGTGGAAAGACTTCCACTCCTTCTCCTCTCAAAACGTATTTCCCTCCCTGGCAGAATGTAATACCTTTAAACTTTCAGTTAAAGTTTCAGGATGTAATGTTTTACGCTTAAAAAAAAGCACATAGAATAGGCTTATAATTGACGTAGTTATGCCTGCATGAAGACGTTAGGGTGATGGAAAACTCCCGACGATAAAGGTTAAGCCAGAATTGACGGATTTACTGTGTATTTTGCTCATTGACTATACGATCATGAAGCAAAGCTGCCACCCCACCCCTCGCTTTTTCACGGTAGAAAACAGCACACTCAAATCAGAGACACTTGGAGCTGTGGAACGCACCCCCGGCATCCAAAGTTGGCCAAAAAAAGTTCACTTGTGTCTAATTATGATCAGCATGGAAAAGAAAAGCGTATGCGTGTGCACACTGGGTGTTATTCTCCCCCATACATGTGTTGTTTGTGTGGCTCAGTGATTGCTCATAAAACAGAGAAAAGGGTTCTTTTTTTTTTGTTGGAATTCTATGGCACACATGGGCAAAATGAGGTCTTTTTCCATTACGAAGTTTATCATTAAATCTTCCCCCCGTTGATCCTTTGTTGGGTTAAAAGAGGTCAGGAGAAATCGTTAGGGGCTCCGGCAGACTTCACAGTCACTCGCACCAACCTTACCCAGGAACTTTTCTCAGTTCTCCCTCTCTGAGAAGAGGAGGAGAGCGAGCCGGTGGGGTGACCCCCCACGACCTTCAGGAGACTGTCTGAGTAGTCGCTACCCTTGCCCCCCTCCTGGGACATCGATCCCCCGGGCCTGGCCTACATCCAGTCCATCACACCCGGCCGCCCGGCCAGGGGAGGCCCGCCTGCCACTCCTCTACCCCCTACCCACTCCCCTTCCCCTTCCCCTCGCCTCTCACTCGCTCCTCTCGCTCCTCTCGCTCTGTTCTCAGCTGGTGATCGGAAAGCTGCCCAGAGCAAATGTGGGAGTGTGTGTGTCCTTGTCTGCATGTCCTTGACTGTGGATTCGATCTTAGCTTGGTGCACGATTGTGTACATCCATGTCTCTGAACACAGTGAACGCCTGTGCCCCTTTGTGTTTATGTGTGTTTAAGTGTTCTTGTCTCTCTGTGCATGTACACATGCATGCATGTGTATGTGTGTGCACATGTGAATACGTTGGCCTTGAAATGTGCTCATGTAATGACAGGTAGACTCTCAGGCACCTAAAATGTCAACCTGTGTGACAGGAAGGCCCTTCATTTGACAGTCCTCCCAATTAGAAGCTATGCAGACAGACAGGGGAGAGCCCCCTGCTAAGGAGAGGGAGGGGTGAAGGCTTTGAGACAGCCTCTAATTAACCCTTCAACTTTAATAAGACCTTCCAGGACAGATAGGCATCTATACAACGGCTAGTCAGTTGAACAAGTGGATGAGGGTCACAAATTCAAAACACGCACAGACACACACATGCACGCACACACACACACACCCAAATGCACCCCCCCACACATGCACGTGCATGCACGCACACACAAACACATTTTGGAACAGCTTGAATAATCACAGGGGTGTTTAAAGGAAGGGTTCAGCTCTGTTTGTGCAGCAGTGTGATGTGGAGTCAGTCTATGCCTTTGAAGTATACAGGGATAGCATTGAAGGCTGTGACTAAGTTGTTTTGAGCAGGATCCATTTTTGGCTCTCGGAGTGTGTGTTTGCGTTTGATTTGGACAAACGGGAGTTTTTGCCCAAGCATCCGTGTGGAAGTAACACGCAGACGCTTCGGAGGTGTCGAAATATCACAACCTGCGAGACATGCCACTGTTATCTAGCTAGCGCCTCGGGGCGTCTGGGTAGCGTAGAGGTCTATTCCGTTGCCTACCAACACGGGGATTGGCCGTGTCTGTGGGTGGAAAGTCGAATGTGGGGTAACTAGTCAAGGGCAATGTCCAATTGGGGAGAAAAAGGGGAAAATCAAAAAAAAAAAATCTAGCTAGCACCTCTGGTGAACAGCCCCCCCCCCTTTTTTTTTTCCTCAATTGTATCCGGCCAATAACCCCACTCTTCCAAGCTGTTCCGGTCGCTGCTCCACCCCATCTGCTGATCTGGGGAGGGCTGCAGACTACCACATGCCTCCTCTGATACATGTGGATTTGCCAGCTGCTTCTTTTCACCTGACAGTGAGGAGTTTCACCAGGGGGACGTAGCGCGTGGGAGGATCGTGCTCTTCCCCCCAGTTCCCCCTCCCGACCGACCAGAGGAGGTGCTAGCGCAGCGACCAGGACACATACCCACATCTGGCTTCCCACCCGCAGACACGGCCAATTGTGTCTGTAGGGACGCCCGACCAAGCCGGAGATAACACGGGGATTCAAACCCGCGATCCCCGTGTTGGTAGGCAATGGGATAGACTGCTATGATACCCGGACACCCCTCTGGTCAACATTTTAACTAATTTTGAAATTCTCTCCCTTGTTTTGTTGTTTCAGGTACTACTTCAAGAAGGCGAGTGACGAGTTTGAGTGCGGCGCTGTGTTTGAGGAGGTGTGGGAGGATGCCACAGTGCTGCCCATGTATGAGGGCAAGGTCCTGGGCAAGGTGGAGAGGATAGACTAACACCACTTCGTTGCCAACCAACCAACGCCCTTCCCTGCCCAACCAAAAGCCAACCATTGTTTATTAACCTGAGCAAGAGACTTGTTGCATAAAAAGTTCCTCTGGACTCTAGTATTTTCTCTCTATTTCTTAATATTAAGCTAACCAGAGTTAATATATCCAGCACAAGAGGGAAGTGATTGAAGGAAAACGAGCCAATGAAGTATGC
Source organism: Lampris incognitus (assembly GCF_029633865.1). NCBI lineage: Eukaryota > Metazoa > Chordata > Actinopteri > Lampriformes > Lampridae > Lampris > Lampris incognitus. Next base: position 40,135,976 of record NC_079215.1, on the reverse strand, counting down.
TGAACCCAGAGGAGGTGCAGCCCCTCACTAACTTTCTCAACCAATCAGCCTTAGAAACACAAGGGAAAATGACAATATAGACTGAGGGACGGTGATGATGGTTGGACGCCTGTTGGGGAAGACCCCGGCTCCTCTTGAAGATAACCACTGAAGATGCAGAAGACTGTTTTTGCAATGTAAGAGTCTGGTGTTGCGTTTTTCACCTGAATCGCTGGCCAAAGTGCAATGGACCGACAGGCACCTCAGAAGGCCTGCATGGCGGCACCGTGCTCCGCCATCTTGCTCTTAACGTTTCACTCTAACATTGTTACAAAAACATCCGTACGTGTGCATATACATACCTGCATATATGTATATATACATGTATTGTATAAATAGATGCTTTTTGTTGTTTTCAATTTTTTTTAATTTTTTTTATTGAGTATTTATTGAAGACTTTGCTCTCTCCATCCTTCACATGTCATTTTAACCCCCGACCTCTCCTCTCCCTTCCCATTTCTGGCCAATAGGCAAGCTGCTTTGAGTTTTGGGAGAATACTGTGGTGATATTGTTTGTTGTTTGTTTTTGTTTTTTAATTTACACAAAAGACGTGACACTAGCCTGGGGACTCCTCATAGCCTATAGCCCCCGTCTGACCCATACCAACAACCTTAGCAGTGGTCTTCATCGAGGAACACTCCTTCCTCTATTGTAATGGTCAAACCCCAGTCATATATGCTGCTGATAGTTTGTACTAATATGTTTCTCACGCTAGTGCTCTCTCTCTCTCTCTCTGTCTCTCTCGCTCTCTCTGTAGTGTTCTCTCTCTGTCTCTCTCTCTCTCTCTCTCTCTCTGTAGTGTTCTCTGTCTCTCTCTGTAGTGTTCTCTCTCTGTCACTCTCCTTACGTCTGTCTGTCTGTATTTCTCTCTATCTGTTTCTCTCTCTCTCTCTCTCTCTCTCTCTCTCTCTCTCTCTCTCTCTCTCTCTCTCTCTCTGTCCGCCTGTCTCTCTCTTTCAGTCCAGCAACAGAGCTCAAATTTTTTGTTGTGCCTTTGTTTGTAGACCAGGCATTGCACAGGGTGGATATAACAGTTAAAGAATACACACAGAGAAGAGACCTGGACCACAAGTTGCATCAACTAATAATGGCAGTGTTTACAGCCCAGACACACCAAAACGACTTGTGCTAACAAGAGCCAGTTTGGATCACTGAGAATGGCTTGTCGGAGGAAGTCTCTCCTTCGCATGCCACTGAACGCCCAACGCTGGAGAAACGTGGCTCCGATACGTTTTGAATGTTGTGACAGTAACACCTTGTCAAAAGATAGCACAGCTCCTGTATACATTGTAATTATGCATTCAAAACTACGGATACAGACACGTATGACGCGAGCATAGAACACACACATGCACACACCGTGCGTGCACACACACACATGCACACACATCGTGCACACATCAATAAGACATGCATATGAACACTATCGCTGGTGTTTTATGAGTACAGCACCTGTGCCTACATGGATGCCATACCATGTGCTACCCTGTTTCAGGGTTTTATAATATATATCCCTTAGTTTTCAGAAGGGTTCTATGTTGAAAAGATATTTTTATGCTTTTAATAATATCCTTTGATCATGTTTTTTTCTGTTTGTTTGTTTTTACACCATGGCCTTTTGTTTTGTTTAATTCTATCTAAACTGTAAATTATACATTATATAAAGAGTTTCATTTAAAGATTTACATGGACCTATAATTATTGTAATTATTGAGAGATGTAGCCTTTATTAAAGTTTTATATTTTTCAAATTAATGCTTGGTACCTGGGCTTGATTTGTCCAATATTTCTAAGAAAATGCAGAGAGGCAGAAGACCCGGCTGTGCCTCTCGCTGTTACCGGGTAAGTTTATTCCATCTGGTGAAGAAAAACCTCCACCATGCCTGTCATTGGTAGAATGGCATCAATAGTATATCAAGGCGCTTAATGGTCGGAAAAAGAAACTAAGAAAAGAAAGCTGTCCAACCCAGAACCTTCCAAGGGCTTAGAAGCATCTATACATCTATATCGTCACAACCATAGTGTCCTTGTGCAAGATGTCGCAGGCAACCCACCTGAAATAATGCACGTGCTTTGCGTTAGGCGTGTTCATATGCTTTGTGTGTGTGTGTGTGTGTGTGTGTGTGTGTGTGTGTGTGTGTGTGTGTGTGTGTGTGTGTGTGTGCTAATTGGAGATCTTTAATTTCAGTAATAGTAGTTGTCCTTCCTCTGTAGGGACGTGAATAGATAATCTCAGGTTGTCCTGTAGCCCTGTGTTAGCATTAGCACATTTTAACACTAAAACAACCTAGGCCGTCAATTGGCGGTTTTAGATTTTCAAAGTTTAATAACTTTGTGTGTGGGGGGGGGGTACCAGACCTGCCGCTCCCTGAATGCTCCTAAAATTGCATATATTTGCATTAGAATTAGTTTTAGAACAATTGTGCAAAAAAAGTTATAAGATCTACCTAAAACAATCATGAGCCGTTAAAAAGACGGCTCGTAATTTGTACGTCATCGTGCGCGTCACGTCACTATTTATGACGTAGTTGTCGCGTCATTTCCTTCGCCAAGTTCATTGCTCTGCCCTAGAAACACACTAGCGCTCTCCAGGGCAGAGTAATAGTCTAAACTTGATTTTTGATGATTTCCAACATGTCTGGTTACAGACGCCGTTACAGACGCACCGTGGCTACCACTGAGGAGTTGCAGTATTTACAGGCGTTGGACAGCGGCCATTTTAAATTGTTTGAAAAATAGCGTTATAGTTGTTAAAATGTTACTTTTGGTGTCAGTCGTTTCTTAACAGACATACTCACATATGCAATGCATTAATATCTCAATCGGGTATTTATCTTGACAGAATATAGAGATTAAAAACCGGCGGTCATTTTGACCGCCCATATTCGTTTTTAGGTAGGAGAGAAATCCCGGTCGTTCTAGCGATAACATTTCAGATCATTAAATACTTGCACTTGTAGAAAAGAAACACGCCAGTCCCTTAGTTTCATCCTATGGTCATGAAAAACCTGGAAAGAGGAAAATTGCTTTCTCAGGCCTGATATAACCGAGAAGCTCTGGAATAACCACTTTATTCAAGCACCTGTTGTTCAAACACTGTCCAGCGTTACAATTTAATGCTCAGTGAAAACACACAATACTTGCATGCACAATAGGCAAAATCATATATTGATTGTGCCAATTCCACAAACACAGCATGATAGCCAAGGAAAAGTGGTGGAATTTGACAAGTGAAACATACACAGGGTGCCAGTTATTTGTTCATAACTAGTATTTCGGGTGGCGCGGTGGTTAGCGCGGTTGCCTCACAGCAAGAAGGCCCTGGGTTCAAGCCCCCAGGTAGTTCAACCTTGGGGGTCGTCCCGGGTCGTCCTCTGTGTGGAGTTTGCATGTTCTACCCATGTCTGCGTGGGTTTCCTCCGGGAGCTCCAGTTTCCTCCCACAGTCCAAAGACATGTAGGTCAGGTGAATCGGCCGTACTAAATTGTCCCTAAGTGTGTGTGTGTGTGTGTGTGTGTGTGTGTGTGTGTGTGTGTGTGTGTGTGTGTGTGTGTGTGTGTGTGTGTGTGTGTGTGTGTGTGTGTGTCGGCCCTGTGATGGACTGCGGGCCTGTCCAGGGTGTCTCCTGGCCTGCCACCCAATGACTGCTGGGATAGGCTCCAGCATCCTGCGACCCTGAGAGCAGGATAAGCGGTTTGGATAATGGATGGATGGATGGATGGATGGAATTGTATTCCCCAGTGAAGTCCTCAATAAGCTTTCCTGTAAAGTTCTCCAGCTTTGCAGAGCCCTCCTCTCCATTAACAAAGCAGGGAGGCAGTAAAAAGACATGACACAGGCATCCCTCCAAATGGATGCTGAGAGTTTCGCTCTCCATTCGGATCATTTCTGAGAGTCACCAACAAAGAGTTTCTTCTCTGACCATCAGTCACGTCCAGGGATAGCTGGTTAGGTTGCACACACAGCTACATCCAAACCGGCACAACACCATTCACTGCCAAAAACATTAAGCGAGTTACCAATTCATGAATGCAAATTGTTAATTTACATAGTAAAGAGAGAATAGCAAAAGCCTTTAACCTTTTGATGCGTCAGGGTCCTTAGCCCATCCATGGTTAAAAGTGCGTGGAGAGCAGGTACTGCATCCGCTGGCTTAATGAGACACATTAGGCATGGAAATGGGGGCACGGGCTAATTGGACGATTAAAGAGCAACGGGAAGCAGAGCAACTCTCTAACAGTCAACACAAACATTTAATGAAGTACCCTGCATCCCCTAACACGGGGCCCAGCCATATTTGCCTCAATTATTTAATTTAGCAGTGGGGAAAGATCGTTTAATACCAGGAATTAATTCAGTGGTAGTCGACAGGATGTTGTCTGCCTCATGCAGACGGACTCACTGATGCACCCAACTTCAAACTACTGACATAAAAAGAGACTTTCCATCATCACCAAGAAGCACTGATAACAACAGAACAAAGATAGAGTTCATTAGGGACAAGTTCTTCATGCACAATGAGTTCCTCATTTCTTCCACCCGCTAGCAGACTCCATACCAGTGTTATCTTTTGTGAGACATAGCAGATTTTTTTCCTCTTTTTGAAAATCTACAGCACAAACAAAAAGGCTTGGATTCCAAATATAAAGCTGTTCCTCGAAAGCAATTCTCCTGGCAACCAGTTATTGTTGGACTTTTTGTTTGTTTGTTTGTTTCCTACACCAGAAGAACGTCAAAAGTTTTTTTGTCTTAAAATTTCCACCAGATTTTACTGCAGCTTCAATCACTTTCTAAAGATGCAGTTTTCCCTGAATTGTGAGGAATCGGACAGGTGTAACCCTCGACCCTTTTACCCTGCACCCCCACCACCCCCCAACAACTCTATTTTTGCAGCCTCTAGGGGCTCTGGCTTTGAAGGGAAATCTATCCGGGAAAATTGTTTGCATTTTTCCCCACCAAAGTGTTGATAGATGGTCATTGACTGTCACATTCTCTCGTTCTCGCTCTCTCTCTCTCTCGCACAACAGGGGCGATCCCACTTTTCCAACCCTCACCCCCAACCCCCCAGCCACCCAATGCCATCTACTTTAATGGTGCTCCATTCCGAAGGTGCCTCATTTAAATGACTCACAATGGTTGGTTGTAAGTTTTGGGATTTGAAGAAAAGATAACTTGTACACTTCCGCCTCCTTTGAATTTTAAATGTTTAAAAAAACTTTTTCACTGTCTTTTTTGTTTCTTTTCATTACTTAGGAAGAAAGAGATAACTGTCACTGCGACAACTTTGATTTCACTGGCAGCAAATGCCCATCCCCCCCCCAACACACACATACACACACACATCCATGTCTTTCCTTGAAACAGTGGCTTTATTTTGATTTTTTTCTTGCATTGTGGTAATTGGCATGGCATGGTGAGGCTATTGTAAACATGCCTGGATGAGGCTGCTGTACAGAAGCGGCAGTCTCTCCCCGGGCTCAGCCCGTGTGCAAGGCAGGCAGGGCTATTGTGCTGGCAAAGCCTTTGTAGATTTGCAGTAGGGCCCTGTTTAATCGTCTTCTCATACGCCGCCTGCCGACTCGCTTTGCATATCTAATTGCCAGGTAAAATCATTTTGTTGTCAATCCGTTTAATTATTTGATTGTACAGTAACTGTAAAGAGTGAGCGAATGCAAGAGGGACGGATAAAGGGAGAGAGAGAGAGACAGCAAGAGTGATAGAGAGGGGGGGAGAGAAAGAGTGAGAGAAAGAGGGAGAGAGAGGGGGGGCAGTAGAGAGAGAAAGAGGTCTGATGCCAGAATAGACATCAAAGCTGTTCCTTGATGTTGATGTTGAATGGGCATTAATGGTTTCTGAAGGCAAGAGATTGCATAGGGGAAAAAAGAAAGAGAGGAAAGAAAATATAAACCCTCCTTTTTCTCTGACAATCCCGCCAGCAATCTCAGTAAATGCATAAACATTGGAAGCCTGTGCCAGATAGAGAGGCTGAACGGAGGAGATGAAAACGAGATGCCAGAGTGAAGCTGCTTCGTCTTGCTCTTTTTCTTTTCTTTTCCCAGTAATGGCTGAGGGATGAGGGCTAATGGACAAGATGTGGTCAAACAGGCCGATCAGAGGCCAGTAAATTCAGGACAACTGTTTGATATAAGGTTTACTCAGTGAGTCGTCCTTGCTCTCCCCCCAGTACACCAGGTGGTTGTGATCACTGATCAATGGGACTGGACAGCATTAAGGAGTGCCTTGTTCAAGGGAGCCACATCAAACTGATTTATTCTTCCTCCAAAAGCCCACATTCATATTTGGAATAATAACCCACAAACATGCTAATGTCAGCAGAGGTTTTTTTTTGTCACCCTTCTCATCAATAAATTTATTCAATGCCAATCATCTGTTCACATTTGCAAGCAAAAAGTGGCAGCAAAACAAAAAGGACCCAGTTTGAGTGAGGGACTATCTCCCCCAATGGAGCATCTGACCTTAAAGAAATGAGATAGACTTCTGAACAGTTTGGAGGGTGGTGTCTCCTGTGGTCTCGGCCTAAATGTAGCCCCGTGTCATGGTGTTGGCACCGGGGCTCTGGTGTTCCCGGGTCAACAGAAGAAACTGGGTTTGTCTTGTGGAAGGCTCATCTGTGGAGTTCATCCAAGACCACCATGATTTTCATAGAGTTAGCGTAACCGATGTATTAATGCAATAGATTTATATTTCACTATTAAACAATTTTCCCATTTTGTTCATGTGTTGTTGTTTCTCTACATTTCTTTTGGGGAGCTTTTTATTTTGTTAATGGTACAACGTTTTGGCTGTGTGACCTTTCACATTTTGGCGACACTACTTCCTGTGAATTTGTACTATTTTCTTCAGTCGGCTGGGAGCCTTCCTGAGAGATGTGGGTATTAACAGGTGCTCAAGCAAAGAGCATGTTAAAACAGGGTAACAACGCTAATCGGAGGCCCAAATCTTATTTGTACAGGTAATAGATACAATTCTTTGTTGTCATAAAGTTTATTTTCTTGTGTTTATGTATTTTACATTGTGTACAGCACTTTAGTGTAACATGCAAAATTAAGCTAGGCTAGCAGAGCATGGATATGGTTTCTCATGCAGTCCACTCTTATCCCCCTTCTCCCTTAAAGGTGTGTATGTTGAAGCCTGTTCCTATGAAGTTGCTGTACATTAATTATTGTGTTTCACACAGCCTGATTCTACACTGCCTGTGTGAGAATAAATCGCCCCGGCTGGCAAGGCAGCAGTTGTCCCCGTCTCATTCTTCATCATCCACAATCACAACGCACAGTTCCTATCAAATGAGGTGTCGGGCCATACAGGCTACATTAGCACTGTTAGAGATGCTCCCTCTTTCAGCTTCTCCCTTGGTCTCTCTCTCTTTCCCTTGTTCTCTTCTGTCTGTCCTATGAAGTGTCCTTTAAGTCTTTCAATCAAGCTTCTTTGGTTTTGAGGGTGATGTACAGTATGTGTGGGTGTCGGGGGGGGGATGAGGCAGGGCATCAGGTTTTCCTGAGAGCTCATAAAGATTCAACATAACCGATTAAGAAACATCTCATTGGACAAGTGCTGTCCTCTTGGCTAATCTGACCTCTCTCCTCAGAAAGCAGCTTGTATTCTGAGTCATCTGCACAGGTGAAATGGAGACAAGAAAACCAGAGAGGTGAATTATTTGTCTGCACTGTCACTAGAGCCATTTACCCTATTTGTGACTGATTTATGAAATATGATCATCACTTGAACGGTGAAAATGAATACAACACACACACACACACACACACACACACACACACACACTCTCTGAGATGAAAGAAAAGGCATATTTGCAAATTATTTTAAAAAAATCATCCATATACGATTATTTTTGACAGAGAAGTATGACTTTAAGTGAAGCACTTGTTTAATGTCACTACATGGTGTGGCTATATGTTCATATATTTGTAGACAATGTGGCTCTCAGTCAGGTCTTCAGGTTCCACCAGTTAACTATTCTGCCAGGTGGTTCATAACATTCACTTGTTCCATACAGAAATGATATGCATCCCATTTAGACATTTGACACCATGGAATCTTTTAACATTTACTTACACATGGACGCGGCAAATTGTAATGCATTGATTTTGTCTCGTTGGATGTGTTTGCTATGGACAAGTATAAAATCAATTCTCCCTGATTGGAGGATGGAATAACTGGAAATAACATAGGAATGTAATGAACTACCTGCTACAATAGAACACCAGCAGCACTGGTTGTACCCGAGGACCTGTCTGAGAAGCATTGTACTAGACTGATTAGATGGTTTTACAGAAGCAGTGAAAGAAAAAAGTCAAAGAAGTTTCTTGGTTATGCTGAGGAAATATAGCCATATTTAAACCACTGATCTAAACAAATTAAATAGACGGTCAAAGCCAGAAGAAAAGACAGTCAAACCATAAGAGACCATAACCTGTTATGATCAGAATTCCTGAGAGAATGTGGATAGCACTGATCATCTCTGGTTTGCAACGCTGTAGTTATGAAAACCACAAAGAATGTGATCAGCCACAGGATCCCAAAGGAAAAAAAAAAGACAATGCAGGAGCTGCTGGACAACCGTGATTTCAGAGACCCATTTTTGGACAATTTTTGTTCATTTATTTTGGGAGCACCCATCCCTTGCTTTTCCTCTCCCTCTACCCATGCCAACCCTGAGACAGCAATGGACAGACATTGTTGTCTATTTATTTTCTCTAACTACCCCCTGTTGCTTCTAACCAGACCCCTCGGGAAGCCTGTGTTCTTTGGTCAAGATAGAACTTCGGGGCCTAAACCACTGTCAACAAGGGGAACAATTTGGCTGGCAAGCACCATAGTTAAAGATGGGTGAACCACAGCTGTATTTAGCCGTGTTCCGTCGTCAGTAAACACCACAGGACGGTGTCTCTCTCAGATCTCGGGAAGGGAAACAGAGATAGAATTATGCCATGCAACCCAAAAGTCAGTCTATGTGAACCGCCACTTGGATCACCATTGTTTGGAATATCTCAATGTCGAATGGCCTGATAACATTAGTTTGTCATGGCATGCAAGCTAGTCCACATTCCACAGTGACCCAATGGCATGCAATTCCTCAAACGGCTCTGCCTGTGGTCTCAGATGACGGGTGTTTGGTGTATTTTAAATTTGTTAAACAATCCTGAATATCGGGAGTGGCTTTTCCAAAAATACAATGATTAAGGTGTTGTGGTTTTTCACTTGAATGGCTGAACAAAATTCTCTCCAGGGCATAGTATACACACAAAGTATGTTAATGTGTCAAGATATGGCACCCATGAGTCTTGTTAACACGTTGGCCAATGTCACATTGTGGGCAGCCTGGAATACAAGCAGAAAACTGGTTTGGAGTTTGGTGTCATGCAGGCTTTGGAGCTAAATGTATTCCTTTCATTAAGTTATTAAGTTATGCGGTGTGGGAAGATGGCGGTGCTAATTCACGTTTGTGGCTGCCTCACCCAGTACCGTCCATGCAGTGTCTCTGCCCACATCCAAGTTTGTCTTCGTTTGATGGCTGGGAGAGCTGGCGCTGGATTGGCTGGGAGAGCTTGGTCTGCTACGTCCTGTGGGCCCAGGGACCATGGCCCTACCTGGAGCTGTGCCCAAAGAGGTAACACCAAGGGCAGTCTGACAGGACGCGGAAGCAGGGCAGGCTAAGCTAACTGCTAGCCCATGCAGACTGGCAGTTCTGATAACACCAAGGGTGATCTGGCGGCAGCCTCGCCTAGCATTGACTGTGTTTTTAGTGTCGTCATGTGGAGTGTGGGGAGGTGTGTCGAAGGTGTCTGGCTGGGAGAGCTAGCGTTGGATTGGCTGAGGGAGCTTGGTCTGCTGCATCCTGTGGGCCCAAGGACCACAGCTATGACTGGAGCTGCACCCAAGGAGGAAACACTGAGGGCAGTCTGACAGGACGCGGAAGCGGGGCAGGCTAAGCTAACTGCTAGCCCATGCAGACCAGCAGTTCCAACAGTCATGCTGGCTGGTGTTTGTTTTCCTGGACAGTGATTTGTTTTGTTTAGTTTAGATATTTGTGTTCTTGTAGTTCTTGGTTATGTGTTTTTGTCTTTGTGTTGCACTGCTATGGGCTGGGGGAAACAATGTTTCATTTCATTTCATGTGCGCAAGTGCATGAAATGAAACGACAAATAAAGTGTTTCTGATTCTGATATCTGGGTCAGATGAGATCAATAAACCAGCACCACGCTGTTGGCCCAAGAAGTCCAGTCAAGATTTGGTGGGATAGACAAGGTAGGGAATTTAAAGCCACCAAAGATGCAGGTCTGTAAAGGTAAGTGCCCATTTGGCTACACTGGGTCAAGTAGTCACTTATCTTTATAGTTGAACAGTTAACTTTACATGTCTGTATAGTTAGCGACAACTTTAAGTTTGGCAACTATATTGACCAGATACAGAGGGTAAAGAGAGAATGCAGTAAAGTTTAGCATCAGGTGAAGAAGTAGGTTGGGGGGGATGGAAAAAATTAAGTTATGGTAACTAATGTTCAGGAACAAAGACCACACCTCAAAACAATCTAACCACCTGTGTACACCGCAGGCACTTACGCTCACCCATTCATCTCTATGCTCACATCCCACCTCCCCAAACCCCTTTTGCGCCATTTCTCTTTTGCTCTCCTTTCTCACAGCTGGACCTAATGGAGCCCAAGAATCATTAGCAACGAACTCAGAATTTCAGCTCCCTGGGTTCCTCGATCCAACCACCTTCAATCTATCATCATATCCTCAGCATCATTTTCAATTAACCAATCAGACTAACTTCCTACTGGTGTGCTCTTTTTTTGTAAATGTGTATTTATTTCTTAAAAATATCGCTGGATTAATGATGCGGTTGATTATGAAGTGAAAATGACATGCATTTCTGTTGATGTCTATGTGGTTTAGTCTTGGAGATCTTCTAAGAACAGTGATGTCATTTTATTCGTGAAAGAGAAAGATAGCTTGATGTAACCTGCTACAGAGCAAGTTAGGTGTGCAGTCCAAGTTACCATGGTGACAGACTTAGCCGTAAACGTGGGTCAGAGACCAAAAACCCCAGGTGAAGCCAAAGATAGCTAACAAACTCACCAATCTTGCTTCATGAGACAAGCCCTAGCATTTTCCATTGTGTGGCTGTTGCAGTTGATATAATTATTACTGAGCAAGGTAGAGGACGGTGCAAGATAATCCAACCTGCTATGGTTGTGTTTGATTTGCATAAAATAAAGTTGATAGTGGTGCTATAACGCATTCCCAAACACATGCTGAATGTATATATCACAGAGCAGCAAGTTCTGGTGCTGTGTGTAAGCTGTCTTTTGGTTTCTAAGGAGAGAGAATACTGAAAACTTGAGCCATAAAGCTTCAGTATGAATGACTGTCTCTTTTGAAATGACAGGTGAAGGTCAAAAACTGGTTAGCATACTACAAATTGACATATGATCAGCTACTCACTTTTATTTGGTAAATCTCCCGAGTTACAGTAGGCCAGGTTTAATTCTGGAAGCCTAATAACCTATCCAGGAGAGTCATCAGTCTCGTGTTGCATGTTTCACAAGCAGGCCTTGAACTCACCGCTGGAGGGACACTGACACCAAGACCCAAACACTTAAAATGAATGAAATTACCATTAAAAAACAAAACAATATGAATCACATTTAGATAACACCAAAGAATATTTTATCATTAATTTACATGGTCTGTGAATGTGACACACTGCAGCGCATTCATTTTGCCTTGTTGGGTGTGGTTGCTACAGACAACACTAAAATCAATTCTTTTTTAGAAATGGGGAATTTCTCCATGCTTTAATCTTAAAACAGCCAGAATTTCAGTGCCGCGCCTCACACATACCTCTGTGTCCTCAGTCCATTCCCCAGACGGCTGTGGCAAATGTGGTGAGGCCACTCTGGGTTTGGAGGCCTCTCAAGCACCACAGGGGTGAAGAAGAACCTCTGTCATGTGATGTGGTCATGTGACCGAGGCAAACGTGAAGCCTGAGTTATATTAGGAGGAGCAGAAAGATGTGTCGAATATGATTTTTTTCCCATTTCAATCATAAAATGTATCTGTCTGAATAGCAACCGATGACTCTAAAAATGAGCTCCCAACAAATTCGGTGTCCTGTTATAATTTCTATGGTAAAATATTAACATGTAATTGTTATTAGTGTTGTAATTAGGCCGTTCAAGATGCAGTGACAAATTCCGTTGCCTAGTCTAACCCTGCGCTCTGCAGCGACAACAAAAAAACACAAAGCGGCCAGAAGTTATTCATTGGCAATGGTCGCTGGACTTGGCGACAAAAAAAAGTGACGTTTGACTTTATGCAAATAAGCAGCGACAGATCGATCGACGGCCAATCAGAGGGCAGACGTGTTCCTCTTATATTCTTTCGCTGTGAAACGTTTTAGTGAACTTTCTTTCCTGTGTTAGCATTTTAGTTCCCAGAGCCGATATGGAGGAGAAACAGACTATTTATAGGAAAATAAATTCCCTCCAAAGCATATTTTTCAACGAGAACGCACTTGAGGGTTTATGTATATTGGGCGATATGTTAATAGGCCTGCGTGTAAGAAAATGCAAACATACAGCTCCACGGTGAATATACCAAAGACAATGTATCCATCCGTCCATTTTCCGAACCAGCCTTTTTCCACCAACAGGGAACGGGTTCGGTGCCGGTTCGCAAACACTTTGTTGAACGGTTCAGCGCATTTTGACCGAAAATAAATTGGTTGCGAACCCGAAAAGTTAGTTCCGAACCGGCACCACAAAATGGCCGTTTTTTTCAGCGCGAACCGTGACACTCCAGAGGCAGAAGAGAGGAGAGAGCCTAACGGTAGATAATGGCGAAATCGGCAGATAACAAGGGTGCGCAGTGGTCGGCTGAGGAAACTCAGTGTTTGGTTGTTATCTGGGCATCTCCCGAGTTTCAGGAAAAACTAGAGAGTAGCACGATAAAGAGTAAGCTGTATGGCGAATTAGTAAAAGAGATGGCCAAGAACGGGTTCACTCGAACGCAAGAACAAATTATCAACAAGTTAAAAAAAACTTAAGAAGGACTCCCGAGACGCTAAAAAAAGAGTTGTCCAAAAGTGGAGCTGGACGACGTGATAATATGATGCCATATTATTGCTAGCTAGTGGGTTTCCGTGGGATGCAGGCCAATGTTTACATCCGGTGTGCAACGCTCAAAGTCCCCCGTTGATGACGTACAACGGTTCCGCTAAAAACTGGTCGAAACGCGGGCCACATAACACCAAGGTTCTCAGAATCCTGAACGGAAACGGGGCCTGAACCAGAGCTACTTTGGTCGACAAGGGCTGTCGCGGGGATGCTGGAGCCTATCCCAGCGGTCATTGGGCGGCAGGCGGGTAGACACCCTGGACAGGCCGCCAGGCCATCACAGAGCCTATGCAGAATATGTAGACTATGCAGGTACTTCTTTTTCCAATTCCACATTATAACTATGTTTTTGAAGACAATATAACAGTATACACATACATCTGTGTAAATATGTAGTTACAACCAGGTAAAAAGTATACATTCAATGAAAGGGGAAACCCTCAATAAGGTCCATGGAAGGACTCCAGGTCAAAGTTTTTGCGGGTGTTACATATTTTATATCGGAGCTTTTCTAAAGTAGAAAGGACCATAGGTGCATAGGGTGTATTGAAGCGAGTTAACACCATCAGGTATGAAGGTGTTCGGGAAAGAGCTGGGTCTTTAGCTTCTTCTTAAAGATGGAGAGGGACTCGGTGGATCGAATGGAGTTCGGTAACTCGTTCCCCCACTGGGGAACTACAGAAGAGAAAAGCCTGGCTTGTGACTTATTGTAGTGACTTAACGTAGTGAGTTGGACTGAGTGTAGACCTGAATGAGGGAGTTTGGGTAGGCAGGAGCTGTTTTAGTTGCTGTTTTGTAAGCGAGCATCAAAGTTTTGAATTTGATGCGGGCAGCAACTGGGAGCCAGTGGAGGGATATGAACAGCGGAGTGACATATGCTGTTTTGGGTTGGTTGAAGACCAGACACGCTGCCGTGTTCTGGATCATTTGCAGAGGTTTGAAAGTGCATGCAGGGAGACCTGCCAGTAAGGAGTTGCAGTAGGCAATGCGTGATATAACAAGAGCCTGTACCAGGAGTTGTGTTGCATGCTGCATACACTGACATAGTCATGTAAAGGTAGTCTCAGCACAAGAAGTGGTAGTAAAGCAATGGCCGGGGTAATTTTAGCATTTCCGTGATTCTTAAGGGACATTCATTAATCAATGACACAACCACAATTGATTCTATACATAGAAGGAGTTTTTATCAGGAAACTGCTGATGAAGGTTGGGTTGTAACATGGACGGTGTCTCAACAGACAACCACGACATAGTCCAGGATGCATGTAGCATAGAAATATATATGTTGACATACTTTGTCAAAAACTACCATGGGGCTTCAATTGTAATGTCAAAACACTATCCTGTGATCCTACTCAGTGATTATCATGTCTGAAGTTTATTTACTTTTTTGTTTTTTTTTTGGAGTTTTTTCCAGCAAAGGGGAAGTTTTTTAAAGTCAGAGGTATGAGCTATGAAAAAGAAAACAGAGTTAAGCACATTATCACAGTTGTTTTACTGTAAGTCACACAAGGACACAGTTCCTTGTTCTTAACTAGTTAACTGGTTAACTAAGTTACAGTTGGAGTCGGACTTCATATATGAAGATAAAGCAAGAGGAGCTTTCATCAGATCCAGAAAGAAATGGTTGGAGGAAGGGAAAAAATACCAAATATTTTTACAATTTAGAAAAAAAGAAACGCAAAATTTACCTCTTTAATTAAGCTCAGAATAAATGGCCAAATTTCAGAAGAGCCTAAAATTATCTCCTCATTTGTTGCTAAATTTTATGAAAAACTATACACCAGTAAAGCTGATGTGGGCAACTCATCTGTTTTCTTATCCACCATTAAGGAGAATGCAAAATGTATAAAGAAAGACTCTAAGAAAGTATGTGATCAAGAAATAACTTTAGATTAACTCAAGAGCAATATTTGCAAAATTAAAAGATAATAAAGCTCCTGGCAATGATGGCTTGTCAAGAGAGTTCTATGCAGAATTTCAAGACGATATTTCAGAGTTTTTATTATGTGTTTTCAGGGAAGCTATTGAGAATTGTAAAGTTCCCCCATCTATGTCTCAGGGACTCATCTCTTTGATACCAAAATCTGATAAAGTTCATTTGACCTTGGACAATTGGAGGCCAATTACATTAATCAACAATGATGCCAAGTTATTAGCTCTTATTTTTTGCTCAACGTTTGAAAATTGGCTTACATGAGATGGTTGATGACCGTCAATCTGGCTTCATGAATGGAACACATATAGCTAATAATATTAAGCTAGTTTTAGACCGCATTGATTATAGGGAATTTCTTGATAAACACAACTATATTCTGTTTGTAGATTATTACAAAGCTTTTGACTCTGTTGAGCATCAATTCATTTTTGAAGTTGTTTTTTTTTTTTTTTTTGGTGATTACTTTAAACAGGCAATTCAAACCATGTATCTTAATTGTAATAGCGCTGTCAAATTAACATTTGGTACTGCTCCTAGGTTTACTATCGGTAGGGGTATCAAACAAGGAGATCCGGCTGCACCTTATCTATTTTTGTTAGTTATACAAGCCTTACCATTGCATATAATAAATCAAAATCATTTCAAAGGTATTCAGGTAAATCAAATCAAATCAAATCAAATCAATTTATTTGTATAGCCCCATATCACAAATTACAAATTTGCCGCAGTGGGCTTAACAGCAACACAACATCCTGTCCTTAGACCCTCTCATCAGATAAGGAACATTTCCCTAAAAAAAAACCTTTAACAGGGAGAAAAAATAGGAAGAAACCTCAGGGAGAGCAACAGAGGAGGGATCTCTCTCCCAAGACGGACAGCGTGCAATAGATGTTGTGTTTACGCAATTTACAGAATACAACACTGAAAGAGGATAAGACAATTATAATGGACTTTATTTATTAATAATTTATGAAGAATATGATCATCTAAAAAAAAAAAAGTAAAACAATTATATTAATTTATAAAAAGAAAATGTGACGAGGGGAATACCAAGCAGGGTCCAGTGGTGACCACCATCACCATGGAGACCTGGGAGGAGAACCGACTGCACGTGCACACAAGGAAGACTAACATGACACCATTCACACACAAAAAGAGAAAGGAGAAGACATCATTCAGAGAGAGAGAAAAGACCTGAGAGAAGAGAACAGATTGCAATAGTCATTAGTCATAATCAATTAAGTCATCAATTAGTCATAATCTATACACTATAATCTTGTTGGCAGAACAGTGGTTGGTAAATTCATTGAGACAGAAAACCGACCCGCCATCCAGTACAGGTTGTGAAGCACTCAAATTTAAGGCAACTAATTGTAAGCTAAGGCAAAAAGATGAGTTTTAAGTTTGGATTTAAAGGACTCAACAGACTGATTTTCTGATGACAGCAGGCAGGTTATTCCACAAGAACAGAGCCTGATAGGAAAAGGCCCTGCCACCAGCTGACTTCTCTTTAACTTTGGATACACACAGGAGCCCTGTATTTTGAGAGCAAAGAGCTCAAGATTGAATGTACGGTTTAAGGAGATCAGACAGGTAAGATGGGGCAAGCCCATTTAGGATTTTATAAGTCAGCAGAAGCACCTTGTATTCTGATCTAACATGGATAGGAAGCCAATGAAGGGAGGCAAGAATTGGTGTAATACGGTCAAATTTCTTAGTTTTAGTTAGGATTCTAGCAGCAGCATTCTGAACCATCTGAAGACTTTTAGTACTAGAATGTGGCAGACCTGAGAACAGAACATTACAATAATCAAGTCTGGATGAAACAAATGCATGTATTAGAGTCTCTGCGTCAGCCATGGACAGAAAAGGCCGAATTTTAGCTATGTTACGTAAGTGAAAAAAGGTAGTCTTGAGAAAGAACTTAAATGTAGTCAGTTGGCAGATGATACAACCTTGTTTTTGCAGGATAAACAACAGATAAGAAAGTGGTAGATTGTCTTGGAGAATTCTCTAATGTGTCAGGGTTAACATTAAATATTCATAAATGTGAATTGTTTGCTTTGAAGCATGGGGTACAAGATTTTATGGAAATAAATGGCATTCCAGTTAAAAACATTATTTGTTACTTAGGTATTAAAATTAGCAAAGATCAGAAAGAAAGGGTGGCTCTGAATTTTAATCTGTTACTGGATAAAGTTAAAAAAGTATTTGATATATGGCAGTCAAGGGATTTACCAATCAAGGGTCGAGTCTTATTATCAAAGAGCGAAGGTTTGTCACAATTTAAGTGGGACATTATTTCAATACTCTGCATGGACTGAAAAATAAAAAAAAGTTGTAAAGACATTGGAAACATACAGAGCCTTGAACTTATCCATGTGACCTTTATTTTTTCCTTTTATGTCAGTATGCCCCTGTTTGTATTCTTTTTGTTGTATTGTTGTTGTCTGGAAACTATTGTGAAGTTATTCACTGATCAGTTTTGTAAGTTTCCTGAAATTTTACATTAAAGTTTATTTAAAATAAATAAATAAAAGCTGGAGCCTATCCCAGCAGTCACTGGGTGGCAGGCGGGGAGACAACCTGTACAGGTCGCAAGTCCATAACAGGGCCCACACACACACACACACACACACACACACACACACACACACACACATTCATACCTAGGGACAATTTATTACGGCCAATTCACCTGACCTACATGTCTTTTATTATGTGTTTTTAGGGAAGCTATTGAGAATGGTAAACTTCACCCATCTATGTTTCAGGGACTCATCTCTTTGATGCCAAAATCTGATAAAACTTAGACAATTGGAGGCCAATTACATTAATCAACAATGATGCCAAGTTATTAGCTCTTTATTACGGCCAATTCACCTGACCTACATATCTTTGGACTGTGGGAGGAAACCGGAGCCCCCAGAGGAAACCCACGCAGACACAGGGAGAACATGCAAACTCCACACGACCCGGGATGACCCACCAAGGTGGACTACCCCAGGGCTCAAACCCAGGACCTTCTTGCTGTGAGACGACTGCACTAACCACTGTGCCACCATGCCGCCATTAATATAACATATACTATATATTTATATTTATTAATAAATACATTTTTTTAAATTGATGCATCTGCTGTCAATACATTTGTAGTCCACTTTCTCAAAACTAAGTTAGCAACACTGCCAGCAAGTGACAGCTAGGTGACTGCTAGGCGACTTGTGGACATACAGAGACAAAGTCACTGCTGGTGTGTGTAAATAATTGCGATGGAGGCTTTATTTAGCTTTTGTTGGTTTTAATAAATCACCGTCAGGCAGCACACCAACACTCATGTACCATCCTCTGGAACTTCCCGAGGTCACCTAGCCCCTACGTTTTCCTGTATATCGTATATCACACAGTATATGCGCAAGAGCATTTGACACCGTATATGACATCTCCCCCTCTTTTGTGTTATTACTATATCATCAAATGAACACTAACAGAAATGTCTATTTTAACAGCACATATAATGAATCAAGATTAACTCAAATTGAGTCATTTCAACATATACCGGTCTCTTTCTTACTCAACCAAGGGTTACAGTTTCATAAACACAAACATTATCGACATCAGCGTCAATACAACTTTCCTTTTGTTTCCTCCTTTTTTTTTTTAGTACCCTTCTGTCCTTCCCACCCCCCAAAGACCATATGATCGCACTTGTCTACAGGTCAAGCCTGTCGACTGGCTTGCACATCCGTCCAGATCTGGTCACAGTCTGACCAGGTAGAGGGGTTGTGGGTGTAGCCAGACTCTGACTGACATGAACAGTCTCTGACATGGTGGCTCCGTCAGAGTGGGTGTCTGTCCCTGTGCTCTAACTGGGTGCTGCTGGGATGGCCTGGGGAACCAGCCCTGGTTGGGGGTGATGGCGGTTCCGCCTCAGCTCTGCCCCTTGCTGTGTCCTGATGATGAAGGATCTCACTGCTGGCAAAGACCACAACTTTTCATGGTCCAACTTGGAGAATACAACATCTCCTGGTCGCAGGGCAGGTAAGGGCCTGGCTCCATGATGGCGGTTGAAGTAGTGAGGCTGTTTAGCCTTATCTCTCCCATCCCTTTCTTTCACAGCTGTTCTGCTGGGCCATTTTGGTAGGAGTTTTTTCTCTAATATGGGGAGTGTGATTCTGATTTTTCTCCCCATCAGCAGCTCAGCTGGGCTGTAGCCTGTGGTGGAGCAGAGAGTGGACCTATAGCTCATTACAGCCATCACAGGATCTTCTTGCATGAGAATTTTCTTTGCCATCTGTATGCCTCTGTCTGCGTGCCCATTTCCCTGTGGGTGGTGAGGGCTGGATGTGCAGTGCTTGAAGTCGAGCTGCCTCACGAGCTCCTGGAATGCCGCACTTGAAAACTGGGGTCCATTATCGCTCACCACCTCATCTGGAATGCCAAAATTAGAGAAGACTGTTTTCAGGTTTTGGATACCTGTGCACTTATTGTTGAGGGCAGGTGCAGTATCTTTATACACCTGGAGTAATAATCTGAGATTACCAGGTAGCTGTGGTGTTTGTGCTCAGAGAGATCCATTGCAATTCTCTTCCAGGGTCACTCCGGAAGTGGTGTAGAGATGAGAGGTTCCTTTTGTTGTGTTCTTCTCAGTTCACAGCACACCTGGCATGATGTCCCGAGCTTGTTTATTTCCATAGAGTCCGGGCCACCACACAGATGAACACGCTCTCGCCCAACATTTAACGAGGCCCTGGTGCCCTTCGTGAATTTTCTGAAGGATCTCACCTCTCATTGACCTTGGCACAAAGATCCTGCTTCCTCTGAGGACAAGGCCATTGCATTCTGACAGCTCTGATTTTGCTTGGACGTTATCTCTAACATCCATAGGCACACTGCTTAAGTGTTCAGGCCATCCAGTCTTTATGAGCTTCAAGACAGGCAGCAGTTCGGCACCAGCTGCCCTCCCCATTCTGATTTCATCCATTTTGCTTGTAGACGCAGGGATCCCCCCACTACACTAGCCACATAGCATGCGACCACACTGTGTGTGTCAGTCTCTGTGCACATGCTAGCCAGTGGACTGCGTGAAAGGGTGTCTGCGATGATTAGAGTTTTCCCTGGAGTATACTCTGCTACTGGATTAAATCTCACGAGCCTCATGAGAAGATGCTGACATCGTAAAGGGACATTGTCCAGACTGCGGCTGTTAATGAGAGGCACTAGCAGCTTGTGGTCAGTTACAAGCTTAAACTGCTTCAGTCCATTGAGGTATCTGTCAAACTTCTTGCATGCCCACATACAAGCCAGACATTCCTTTTCTATCTGGGCGTAGCATGTTTCTGCTTCTGTGAGGTGTCTGGAGCAATATGCCACAGGTTTCCACAACCCCCAACCCATAACTACTTGCATCTGCCAACACAGCAGTGGGCTTGTTCACGTCGTAGTATGAAAGTACTGGTGCAGTTGTCAACAGCTCCTTGATGTGTTCAATGTCCATGTGTTCAATGTCCATGTCCATGCATTCTTATTTTTCGGGAGCTCATACAGTGACTGTCCTGCTGTTGAGAAGTTGGGGACGTATCTTCCAAGATAATTCACCATTCACAGTATCCTGTTCAGCTCTTGCACATCTGCTGGTGGTGACAACTGCCAAATAGCTTCCACTTTGTCGGGGTCAGGCTGGATCCCAGACCAGTCGATGAGATGCCCGAGGAACTGCAGCTGACTCTGACTGATGGAGCACTTCTCATGGTTGAGCTTCAAACCAGCCGTCTCTATCTGCTGCATTACTTTCCCCAGGTGACTCCTGCTCCTCCTCTGTAGCGCCATAGACAAGAATGTCATCCATGAAGACCTCAATGCCCTCCAGTCCTTGAAGGGTCTCCATCATCTTCTTCTGGAAGATTTTGGGTGCGCTCATAATTCCAAATAATAGCTGCTTGAAGTTGAATCTGCTAAACAGCGTAGTGAAGGTCATGAGCTTGCAGCGGTATCTGGAAGAACCCACTGGCAGCGTCGAGTGAAGAAAAGACTGGCCCTGTTTAGTTTTGCTGTAATCTCATCAGTAGGCAGGATAAACTGTTCACTCTTCACAGCCTCGTTCAGCCTCTTTAGCTCGACACAGATGCGGGCTTTACCTGTGTACTTCTTCAAGACTGGCACCATGGGTGCACACCAGTTGGTGGGCTGTGTCACCCTCTCAATGATGCCATTTCTCTCCATCCTCAGGAGCTGCTCCTTTACGTTTTTCAGCAAAGGGAGAGGTATGCGGCATGCCGTGTGTACAGCATATGGCTGAGCATCGTCTTTCAGCTGTATTCTCACAGGTTCAGTCTTAAATGTCCCATGCTCACCATATGCCTGTAGGTGTCCTCTGTTGCACACCGTTTCATCCACTCTCTTCGCCAGATTCATCTTTACACACAGCAGCCTGCTGAGTAAATTGTTTACAGTGCATCCGTGGATGACATATGTTGTGAATGGGTGAGTCTTTCCTTTGTAGGACACAGTGCTCTGGATCTGCAACTTGCTGCCTGGGCTATCCAGTGGAACATCTGCAGGTTCCAGTGGTCTTTTGGGGATGAGTGAGTGATAGGCCTCCTCACGGATGATGTTAACATCAGCTCCTGTGTCTGCTTTAGTATTCACAGCCCCAAGAAAGTATGACTGCAGCTGCTCTGTTGGCTCTGTAACCTCACTCACTCACTGCTTTCCTGTTCCTAAACACTCTACTCCAATGTCCAACCTTGTTGTAATGAATGAAAGGTCACGGGTTTAACTTGACCTAATCACGGGTGTACGTGCAGTGCGTGTGACGTATACAGGAAGTTAGAAGCGCATGTTATGAAGGTTGTATGTCGGATGAACGCTAGTAAAAGCTACACAGAGTTAAGAACCTACGAAGTCGGCTCTTTCTTGAATTATTCTTATGTCAGTAAGACAAGGCGTCTACGGACATTACATGGTGTCAGAATAGTCTGTGTATCGGAACACGAGCGGTCATGCCGAAGTTTAATCCGCCGAGTGAATTCAAGTTTGACTGCCCCGTTGAATGGCCGGAGTGGAGACAACGGTTTTCGCGCTTCAGGCTCGCGACAAAGCTGGATAAAGACGACGGGGAGATTCAAGTGAGTTCGCTGATTTATGCAATGGGCAGCGAGGCTGAAAAGATATTCAGCTCGTTTGACTTCGCGGCGGAGGGTGATAAAGTGGACTATGATATCGTACTGAAAAAGTTCGACGGCTACTTTATTCCCCGCCGTAACATCATACATGAGAGGGCGTGCTTCTATCAACGTAGCCAGCAGCCAGGAGAGACAGCGGAGATGTACATCCGGACATTGTATGAGCTGTCTGAACACTGTGAGTTTGGGGACAAGAGGGATGAACATATCAGAGATCGTCTGGTAGTGGGCATAAAAGATAAGGTGCTCTCCCGTCAGTTCCAGCTCACAGCGGACCTTACTCTGGTGAAAGTCATTGAACAAGTGCGCCAGGCGGAGGCAATAACAAAGCAGCTCAGCCTCCAAGCTAACCAACCAGAGGCCCTGCTGGCTAACGTCAATGTTGTCCGATGGCGGGACGAACGCCAAAACAAAAAGGGCGGACAGCGTCATGGTGGCGGCAGTCCGGCAACCAACAAAGTAGATGAATGCGGGAGGTGCTGCAAGACGCAGCACACCGATGAGCGGAAGTGTCCTGCAACGAACAGTAAGTGCAACAAGTGTCATAAAAAGGGACATTGGGAGCGTGTATGTCACTCTAAAGCGGTGAGAGAAGTCACTGAAGAGGTTAAACAGCTGTACTTTCTGGGAGAAGTTGGCAAAGAGAGCAGTCAGGAAGATTGGACTGTTAGTTTAACAATAAGTGATGTACCAATAACCTTTAAAATTGACACGGGGGCTGACGCTACTGTTATCAACCAAGGGACATTTAAAAAGCTGAAGCCAAACATAAAACTGGGACCTCCTGACACATGCTTCATAAGCCCAGGTGGAAACATCAGCTGCATAGGACAGTTTCAAGCCACAACCAACTACAAGGAGAAACAATACTCCTTTCCAGTGTATGTGATCAAGGGGAGAGGCAGCTGTCTGCTGAGTCGTCCAGAGGCCCAGAGCAGTGCTACGGAGATGGTGCTTCTCATGATGATGTTGCAGCGCACATTGATGCCATCGTGTGCCAGGTGCCTGCCACACCTCAAAGGATGCAGGAGATAAAACAGAGCACGGATGGGGATCTGCAGCTCCAGACAGTGTTGGGCTTCATCAGACACGGCTGGCCTGAGTATGTCGATAAAGTGCCGGAGACAGTCAGAGACTTTTATCAGGTGAGAGGGGAGTTATCTGCGGTAGATGGTTTAGTCATCAGAGGCAGTCGTATCGTCATTCCCACAGAGATGAGGGAGGTGATCTTAGACAGAATACACGACGGGCACCAGGGGATAGTTAAGTGCAGAGAGAGAGCTAGCCAGTCAGTGTGGTGGCCCAAAATGACAGAGCACATTACAACAAAGATACAGCAATGTCAATTCTGCAGAGAACACAAGAACACACAGAGAAAAGAGCCTTTAATGTCAAGTGAGCTCCCATCCAGACCATGGCAGAAAGTTGGCATAGACCTGTGTGAGTACAAAAAGCAAAACTACTTGATAGTGTCTGACTATTATTCCAGGTTTTTGGAGATCCTAAATCTACCAACAACTACTAGCAGTCAGGTTGTAGCTAGGCTGAAGGCTACATTTGCACGTTTTGGTATCCCTGAAATTGTAGTTAGTGATAATGGGCCACAGCTAGTTTCAGAAGAGATGAGGAGGTTCAGTGAGGATTATGATTTCATCCATGTGACTTCAAGCCCACACTACCCCCAGAGTAATGGACAGGCAGAGAGGGCTGTTCAGATAGCCAAAAGCATATTAAGGCAGGAAGACCCTCTCCTCGCCCTGTTGACATACAGAGCTACACCCTCTTCTTCCACTGGAGCCAGTCCAGCGGAATTGCTCATGGGTAGGAGACTCAGAACCACCTTACCCACATTGCAGCATAACCTGAAACCGGCCTGGCCTAAAGAGGAACTGATCAAAACCGCTGACGCCGCAGCCAAATCGAGGCAGGCTTTCTACTACAACCGCAGGAACGGCGTGCGGACACTGCGCCCACTGAACTCGGGTGACGCAGTACTCACCAAACTTGATGGACAGAAAACATGGACAATGCCAGCAGTTGTTCACAGTCAGAGCTCCACTCCCAGATCCTACATAGTGGAGACAGCTCAAGGTGAACATTACAGAAGGAACAGGCGCCACCTGTTGGCCACACCTAAAACACTCACCTTTGTCAGCAGGGATCCTGACCATGTCACTCCAGGGGAGAGTGGAAACACGGATGAGTCCCGAGCAGCAGAAATGCCAACTTCCACACCATATGTTACTCGCTCTGGCAGGGTGAGCAAGCCAGCAATCCGGCTGGATTTGTGAGGCGTATGGACTTGTGTACTGTGGGAGATTTTTTATTTTTTTGTGAAAAGGGGGGTGATATACAGGTTAAAATTGTTGGCAGTAAATGTTCAGAGAAATGTTTAGAAAATAATCTTAGAGGGGGAGATGTAATGAATGAAAGGTCACGGGTTTAACTTGACCTAATCACGGGTGTACGTGCAGTGCGTGTGACGTATACAGGAAGTTAGAAGCGCATGTTATGAAGGTTGTATGTCGGATGAACGCTAGTAAAAGCTACACAGAGTTAAGAACCTACGAAGTCGGCTCTTTCTTGAATTATTCTTATGTCAGTAAGACAAGGCGTCTACGGACATTACACTTGTTGCACGTATTACATTTGGATTTTCTAGACGGGCAATTTTCGTCTTTACTGTGCTGCGGTTTCCCACACTTTCCACATTGTCCATTATTTCCCTGTTTTGGCTTACCGTGGTGTTTGGTGTATTTGCTGCGCTTGTGAGTGACTTCGTGTATCACCCCAGTTGCCTCTCCTTGCATGATGACTTGCGACACAACCTCTGCAGACTGCCTGGCCGTCTCTAGGGTCAGCGCTATCGTCAGGTCCTTCGTCAGCTGCAACTTCCGCGAGACATCTTTGTGGAGTATTCCAACAATTCGGTCGTGGATATGCTCATCTCTGCTCGCGCCGAAGTCGCAATGCTCCAACAGTTCATCAGCTTTCTCTTCCGGTCTTTGCACGCACTGATGGAAACATGCACGTTCGTGTATTACAGTCCTCGGCACAAAGTACTCATCGAACTTTCCAAGCACCCTATCAAAGTCATTTTTCGACTTGAAAATTGCGTTCTGTTACATTGCAGTGTCGGTTTGAATTCGATTAATCGTTCAGCCCTATGCAACACAGACGCAGTCAGTGCTGCGTTTGTTCAGGAGAACACAAAGTTGAATTAATTGTAAAGTGCTTTGAGTGGCTGTTGCAGCTGGAAAAGCGCTATAAAATGCAGATTGATTGATAGATAGATTGATTGACTGATATAAATAATTGTGATGGAGGCTTTACTTATCTTTTGTCAGATTTAATGAATTACCATCAGGCAGCACACCAACACTCATGTATCTTCCTCCCCCCAGAACTTCCCCGATGTCGTCTAGCCCCCACGTTTTCCTGTATAACGTATATCACACAGTATATGTGCAAGAGCATTTGACTACCGTATATGACAGTGTGAGCGCAGGGTAATCCCTGGTGTTATGGTAAATACACTGGCACGAAATGTTCGTGTCGCATGGGAAGCATTTTACATAACATTCTGTTATCTTCATTAGATGCCAGAGGCCTGGTGGATGTTTATGCTAAGGCAAAATAAGGAGAGGTTTATTTTTACCATAATCTGTTTCACTATAAATTATCGCAGTAAGAGAATGTATGACTATTATAGCTGTTAAATGCCACTATCTCAGGTTTCTCTCTCCATGGAAGCTCCGCCCTTTGCCTCTATCCCTGGCAGGCACACACCTGGAGATTATTATCCTATCATTAAGAACTGGTATATACGTAGCACGTAGGACGTCACTCTTGATGCATTTGGCCCAGTGTTGCTAGCAAACAGGCTCTCCACGAAGGCACTTTAAGCAACTTATTGCCCAGGCCCTGTAGGCTGGAATAATCTGTTTTGAAGGTAGCTGTTGTGCTGTAGCTCACCATGGGGAAGGAAGGCATTTGGAGTTCATATCCCACTGGGTTGCCTTGAATGTCCAGCATTTGCTTGAGGTGGCATTGACTGTGGAGGCAGATCTGGGTTGCTAGATACTGCGTTGTTTGAGGGTTGTCATAGTCACTGCTGTTTTGCCTGTATGCTGCTGTGCTGCTATCTGTACTTTTTAGACATGGATTTTTACTCTACCCAGCTAATGGGTGAATGGGTCATGGAAATGTTGGAGCCAACTGCTAGTGCTTGCTAACGTTTTTTGTGGGTTGTGATCTGACGTTACCCTCTTACCTTGTTTTTCCTTTTCTCGCCACCCCCCCCCCCCACACACACACACACACACACACCAGTTTTTCTGCCAAACAGGGTAGTGTGCTTGTGGCACCCCTTTATTGTATGTGGTGGTGTGATGTAACTGCATTTTCAACTCGGGTCTTGTGTTAAGGTGACGGCGCATGAATGTGAGTGGCAGTGTCTGGGCATCCTGGTAACATGAAGGTAACCCCTACACGTCCAGCTCGGGGTCGGTTCCAGAGCAAAAGGGATGGATGCGCAATCAACTTGGAAAGGGGCATTTTGTTCACCTCACATAACTTTTATTAAGTGTTTAGTATAATTAACATTGTTTCATTAAAGATGAACTATTACAGAGAAGCATATATATATATATATATATATATATATATATATATATATATATAATTTCACCCAGTTAAAACGTGGTTATAAGGGGTGATTCTTTAGTTTAGTGTTAAAACATTTAAATAAGGTTTAGTTTAAAAGGGTTTAAGAAGGTTAAAATCATTTTTAAAAGTGTGATGTGTTTTTGTTTATTAAAGAGTAATGTTTTCCTGGCAACTGTCTAAACCAGCATTTACGGCGGTTAATGACGTGCTGCAGGAGTACAGGTCAGGGAGGTGTTTCGGCACGGACGACAGGGGAGGGAGCGGCGAGTGAGCGCGATACAGATAACTTCTGTGTTCTATGTTAAGTTTAGAGTGCACAAACCATTGTGTAATTTATATCTTAGGATTGTTTACACAACAGTCGGGGTGAGAGTATAAATTATATATTGTCGGAACGTGAGGAATTTCTACCCGAAATTCAAAGACCGTTTAGGTGTGTGCTACTGCTAATGCTAAGCGCTCGACGTGTAGCATAGAGTCTGTTCATTACCCGTGGACGGACATTTGCTACCTTAGGTTCAACTAGCTCAGTTGAACCGTTCGAGGGGTGAGCTGCTGCTTCCAACCAGAGGGCAGAGCAGAGACCTGGGATGAGGTTTGGAGCAACGAGGGCTTCACTCAGCGTGTTTCTGGCGACGCGGGAGAGAGGATAGACATCAGACGGTGATAGTGCGTGATGCCAACCTGCAACCGTGACGGTTGAAGAAAGACAAACCAGGAACATTGTCTCAGGTACCACACTTGTTCTTTTGCTCACGGAGGAGCGAAGGGGCCATTAAGTTTTGGGCCACAACGATCACAAGCACCGAACCAGGCCTGCAACTTTATATTTTGTTATAACATAATGCTGGTTTTGTCGGCTTTAGGGGACAGTATCCAGGTGTGTGTGTGTGTGTGGGCCCACGAATTATATTGGTTGAATTTAAGTGACATTGTGATTTTCTAGGAGAATCCATTTTGGCGTTAAAGTGTAGTGTTTTTTTATGCACTTAGTGTTGAAAAACCTTAGGGTTTTCCTGAAGAAAGGGAAATTTCAGTTTTAAGAATATTCCTATTTTATTTTTTCATTTTAAATCAAAACTCATTCTTTAGTTAAGTAAATAATTGAGACTTATTTTTCTATAAAACCTGAGTTGTGTGATTTTATTATACTTGCCTGCTTAGAGGGAATGATTTCATATTGAAGGAAACATACAGACACATTTGGTTAGAAATCTTTATTAAAACCATAACTTTAAAGGTAAGTTCATGATAGGTGGGTTTAAAAAAAACTGCAGGTGTGTACTGTAAAAAGTGATCCAGGACAATAATTAAAACTGAGTTAATCAGGGTTGAAACGTATTAAAAGAACCCAAAAGCCCCGCCCTTATTAATATAACTTGAGGGGAGCGCTACATAAAATGGAGGCACCGCTGGGATGGTCTTGGATTTCTCAGTTAAACTAAGTCAAAGTACAAAGCTAATTTACAGTGTTAAAATGGAAAGAACTGAATTGGTGTCAGAGCTAAAGAGCCGGTGCCATGGTGAGGGTTTGGATGAGACTCATGCACTGATGACCATCGTCCCAGAAGAAATGGAGATCAGTGAAGTTGAAGAACCCCTTCATTCAAACTTTCAAGTGTTTAGGACAGGTGCGTGTCCGTGGGAGGAATTTCAGTGGAAGACTAAACCGACGGATGGTCTTGTGTGAGAGCAGAGAGACTGTTAAGGAGGAGAGTGTTCCTCCTGAAGTTGTGCCTATTGATGATGGAGAGGCACGGCCTATTATCATCGTAGGAGAGGCGCAGGCAGCCGCTGAAGAGTTTAATACTAAACTAAAAGGATTGCTGAAGGAAAGACGATGGAGGACCTTAAATCATTATTACCCAGTCCACCCCCTCCATCCTTCGCGCCGTTGGAGATTTGTTGGACAAGACGACGACACCAGCTGATGGTGGGAGTTATTGTCGACTATGCATGTTCTCAGCAGCCCTACCAACCCCACCAGGTGAGGAACCCTTTAACCATTGGCTAGAGCAAGCATGGCTTATGGTGGAGGAGACTGAATGCTCTGAGAGAGAGAAAAGACGCAGACTAATGGTAAGCTTGAAAGGGCCTGCACTAGAAATCGTAAAGGCAGTGCGGCATGCCAGCCCAAAGGAGTAATTGGAAGCCCTCGGAAGTGTTTTTGGAAGTCCTGAGTCTGGAGATGAGCTCTGCTTTGCATTCCGATTGATGCAACAGCAAAAAGGAGAGAAGTTATCAGATTTCCTCAGACGTCTAGAGCGGTCTCTAGCTAAGGTGATTCAAAGAGGTGACCCCCCTGCTAAATACATGGATAGAGCCCGATTGGAGCAACTGCTGAGAGGTGCTATAGCCTCAGACTTGATGCTAATCCAGCTGCGCTTGAGAGAAAGGAAGGCAGCACCCCCAAACTTTCTGCAGCTTTTGACTGATATTCGTGCTGAGGAAGAGTACGAAGCTTCTAGGAAGAAGCTCAGTGCCTTAGTACACCAAGTACATGCTAATCCAGAAGTGTATATAAGCCAAGCTGAAATCCAGAGCTTAAAAGCTGAAATAAAAGAGCTAAAGTCAACAGTTGCCTCAGTAGTGATCAAATCAGCCCATGTCAAAGATGATTACATAGAGGATACACCCAGGAGTGCACCACCTGGCCCAGAGAACCGGCAGGACACCGAGCTGGCTGCCTTGAAAAAACAAACGACTAAAACAGAAAGCTAACAACAAGATGTCCGCAAGATGCTACAGTTGCAGTTTCGACCATGGAGGCTTCTAAACAGGTCTCCAACCCCCCCCCCCCCCCCAAAGGAGCATCAAAAAGGTCAGAGGAGAATTTCTGCTATTGGTGTGGTGAGAATGGACATTTTGCTACAAAGTGCCACAATCCTGAGTATCAAGCTAAAGTTATCAAGAAGCTAATCCACGCTTTGAAGGTAACAAAAGACAAACGGCAGTCTGGCGATGCCACAACCAGTAAAGTTAACTGAGGTCAAGAAAAGTGCGGTTACCACGTCAGGGCCTGCTGGCATCCCTGAAGGCTTGATTGGCCCACCCAGCATCGTGCCAGTGAAGGTGAATGGACATGGTTGTGATGCCTTGTTTGATAGCGGTTCTCAGGTCACCATTATCTTCGAGTCTTGGTATCAAACTCACCTGTCTGATGCCCCAAATACGCCCAGTGTCTGGTCTAGCCCTGTGGGGGCTAAGTGAATCTGAGCTCAGCTACCCCTACCGTGGGTATGTAGTGGTCGACTTTGAGTATCCGGCGAAAGTTGCAGGTGCTGATCAGACTGTGACAGCCCTTGCTCTTATCTGCCCCAAGGCTCGAACCGCCGACCAGACTCCTGTCATTGTTGGGACTAATGTCAGTCACATCCGATGTCTTGTGCAGCAATGTAAAGAAAATGGCCTTGATATCACCTAGACACTGAGGATACAACTATGTTATAGCGATACAGAGCTAGCACTGCAGCAGTCCTTGAAGAGGAGGATGATATTGGCTGTGTGACATGGCAAGGCTCCGGCCCCCTGACTCTACCTCCGGTTGGTGACTGTAGTGCAATCTGCAAAGTCGAGTACAAATGCCAGATTGACAAAGAAATCCTAATGGTGGACTCCTCGCCTGTAGCTCCACTCCCAGCTGGTGTACTACTTCAGCCCATGGTGGTGCCCAGTGAAGAAGTGAACATCAACCATTTCAGAATGAGTCCTTGACAGAGACCATTATACCAGTGGGAACAGTTATTGGTCATATGTATCAGACAGATGCAGTCATTTCCCTCACACCATCCAAGACAGCTGCAACAGAGTTTGATGCTAACCTGATCAACTTTGGAGACTCACCTGTCTCGGAGGAATGGAGAGAAAGACTCCGTCAAAAGTTATCCACAAGTTCCCAGGTGTTGTCTCTACACGAATGGGATGTCGGGTTGGCAAAGGGAGTAGAGCACACGATCCGGATGTCAGATCCACGGCCGTTCCGGGAGCGCTCCCGTCGCCTGGCTCCAGCTGATCTTGAAGACGTGAGAAAGCACCTCCAAGAACTGTTGCGTGCAGGGATCATCAAGGGGTCTCGTAGTCCCTATGCATCCTCAATCGTGATTGTTCGCAAAAAGAATGGGACCATAAGGATGTGTATTGACTACCGATTGTTGAACAGTTGATCAATCCCAGATCAGTACATAACACTCTGTATTGATGATGTCCTCGGCTCAATGATAGGGAGCAAGTGGTTCTCCGTACTTGATCTGAGGAGCGGCTATTATCAAATTGCTATGGCCGAGGAAGACAAGGAAAAGACGGCATTCATCTGCCCACTGGGGTTCTTCCAGTTCGAGAGGATGCCTCAGGGGATAACTGGCGCTCCAGCCACCTTCCAAAGGTTAATGGAGAAGGCTGTGGGTGACATGAACCTCCTCGAGGTCCTTGTCTACCTCGATGACCTGATTGTGTTTGGCCGAACCTTGGAGGAGCATGAAGAGAGACTTCTTAAAGTCCTTGATCATCTGGCAGAGGTTGGATTGAAGATCTCGGTTGACAAATGTCAATTCTGCCTGCCAAAGGTTAAATACCTTGGACATATTGCGACGGAGTATCGCCTGAACCAGCCAAGAGGCAGTTACAAATTGGCCACAGCCCACACACCTGAAGGCTCTACAATCCTTCTTGGGGTTCTGCGGCTATTACAGCCGATTCATAGCCAACTATGCAGCCATTGTCAGACCGTTATCTGAGCTCACAAAAGGCTATGCCTCAACCCAGAGGGGTAAGAAGCAAGACAAAGACTTACCTGAAAGAGTCTGAGCCCTTTGGTGAGAGGTGGGACCAGTCCTGCACTGAGGCGTTCCACAAGATTATCTACTGCCTTACCCACATACCTGTGTTGGCTTTTGTAGATCCCGACAAGCCATACGTCCTGTATGTAGATGCCAGCTTAAAAGGGCTTGGTGCCATCCTCTATCAGGAGCACAGTGAGGGTCTGAGGCCCGTTGCCTTCACCAGCAGGAAGCTGAAAGGAACTACCCAATTCACCAGTTGGAGTTTCTGTCCCTTAAGTGGGCTATCGTGGATAAATTCCATGATTATTTGTACGGGGCCAGATTCACCGTATGTACGGACAATAACCCACTAACCTACGTGCTCTCGACTGCAAAGCTCAGCGCTGTAGGGCACAGATGGCTCTCTGCCTTATCCACCTTTGACTTTGATGTCCAGTACCGACCTGGCAAACACAATATAGATGCAGACCTACTGTCAAGGAATATGCCTGATGAAAGTTCACAGGAATGGGAGAACATTCCACAGACTGGTGTGAGATCCATCTGCAAACGAATCTGCATCCCTGGGTCCGTGAGCAGTCCACTAAGATATGTGGACCAGTTGGGAGCTTCTCCTGATTGTGTGCCTGACATGCTTTCCCCACACACTTAGAGTTAAAGTCATTGGGGCAAATGTCAAAGCAGGAGCTGATTAAAGCTCAGGAAGATGATGCAGTCATCAGATCTGCCATACAAGCTGTAAAACAAGGCAAATGGTCTGAGGAGAATGGATCCAGTCCAGAACTGTCTCGTCTCAAAAAAGAGATGGGGAAGCTTATGATGAAAGATGGGCTACTCCATCGCTTAAGCAAGTGGCCCTCGTCTTACCAAGTGAGTTCATAGAAGTTGTGCTGAAGGCCACACATGATGATCTGGGGCACCTTGGCATATAGAGAGAACTACAGACCTGTTGAGGAGCAGGTTCTTCTGGCCTAAACTGGCATGGGATGTGGAGCAGTACATAAAGAACTGCGGAGAGTGTGTCACCCGAAAGACCCCTTGTCATAGAGCAGCGCCATTACATCATATTCTGAGCGGTGGACCTATGGATCTTGTTTGCATCGATTTCCTGTCCATGGAGCTGGATTCTGCAGCATTAGCAACGTGTTGGTGGTCACAGATCATTTCACACGCTATGCTCATGCCTTCCCAAGCAGAAATCAAAGCGCAGATGGTCGCGAAGATCCTGGTGGACAAGTATTTCTTACATTATGGACTGCCAGCAAGAATTCATTCAGATCAGGGGAGAGACTTTGAGAGTCAGTTAATCAAAGAGTTCTTGAAGGTGATGGGAATCCGAAAACCACGGACCACTCCGTATCGCCCACAGGGAGACCCGCAGCCTGAAAGATTCAACAGAACTCTACTTTCCATGCTGGGAACCCTGGGCTGTGAGAAGAAACGGTAGTGGAGCAAACACATTGGATACTTGGTTCACGCCTACAACAGTACCAAATGTGATGCTACAGGGTACTCACCCTATTTCTTAATGTTTGGCAGAGCGGCAAGGCTTCCCATAGACTTGTGCTTTGGAACCTCACCTGATGGCAAAGCTGAGGGTTGCCATTCACGCTACGTAGCCAAGTTGAAAGACGACTTGCATAGAGCCTACAAGCTTGCCTCTGAAGCTGCCTATAAGTCTCACCACAGGACCAAGAGGTCCTATGATAAGAGTGGGATTCCAGACATTGGATATCGGGGACAGGGTGTTGCTAAGGAACTTAGGATTGAAAGGGAGACACAAACTGGAGAGTCGGTGGAATCATATCCCTTACGTGGTGCTGGGAAAGATGCCCAGCCTTCCAGTGTACAAAGTAAAACCAGAAGATGGAGGAAGAGGAGTCGATACCCTTCATCGTGATCATCCCCTGCTGATTGGACAGCTGGTGAGAATGCCGACATTGAAGACTGAGGACAACTCACAGCTCAAAACAAGAGTTGAGACATGAAAGAGATCAAAGAAAGCCTTACCTGAAGCTCTTCAAAAGGTGCAGGAGTTTGCAAATTCCTCTTCAGACTTGGAATATTACAGACCCGAGAAACCCTACAGCACCTACCTGTAGGAGATCCTGCGAAAGGAAAGAAATACTGCTGGACAGTCAACCTTCATTCAAAATGACAGTGATTCTTCTCAACAGCCAGATGGAGATCCTGCTGAGGATAGCTTGTCAGAAGATGACAGTTTAGAGGAGGAACGCCGCAGTATGAGAGAAGAGGATGCAGATCAAGACTCAGTCCCTGAGGAAGAAAGTGATCCCGAGTCTGATAACCCTCACCAGGATGAGCACCAGGAGTCAGTCACAAAGCCTGAAGTGATTAGCAGACCTGAAACCCATTCAAAAATAATCGCGAAACCAGTCATTAAGTTAACTTATGATGAGCCTGGTAGAGCCAAAGATCAGCCTCTCACCATTGTGCATAGAGGTGTTGTTATTAAGATTGGCAAGAGTTAATGCAAACTACTTCATGCACCCTTTCCAGTAGTTCACTTTAAAAAGTTAAGGAAATTTGTTTTATGAGGACATCAAAAAAGGGGTGATGCTATAGTATAAATAGTGTTAAAAACGTTTCAATAAGGTTTAGTTTAAAGGGTTTCAGAAGGTTAAAATAATTTTAAAAAAGTGTCATGTGTTTTTGTTTATTAGAGAGTATTATGTTTTCCTGGAAACTGTCTAAACCAGCATTTACGGGGGTTAATGACATGCTGCAGGAGTACCGGTCGGGGAGGTGTTTCGGCACGGACGACAGAGGGAAGGGACGGTGGACGACGGGGCCGGAAGGGAGCGACGAGTGAGCGCAATACAGATAACTTCTGTGTTGTATGTTAAGTTTAGAGTGCACAAACCATTGTGTAATTTATATCTTAGGATTGTTTACACAACAGTCGGGGTGAGAGTATAAATTATATATTGTCGGAACGTGAGGAATTTCTACCCGAAATTCAAAGAGCGTTTAGGTGTGTGCTACTGCTAATGCTAAACGCTCGACGTGTAGCATAGAGTCTGTTCATTACCCGTGGACGGACATTCGCTAGCTTAGGTTCAACTAGCTCAGTTGAACCGTTCGAGGGGTGAGCTGCTGCTTCCGACCAGAGGGCAGAGCAGAGACCTGGGACGAAGTTTGGAGCAACAGGGCTTCACTCAGCGTGTTTCTGGCGACGCGGGAGAGAGGATAGACATCAGACGGTGACTGTGCGAGACGCCAACCTGCTGCTAAACCTGCAACCGTGACGGTTGAAGAAAGACAAACCAGGAACATTGTCTCAGGTACCACACTTGTTCTTTTGCTCACGGAGGAGCGAAGGGGCCATTAAGTTTTGGGCCACAACGATCACAAGCACCGAACCAGGCCTGCAACTTTATATTTTGTTTTAACATAATTTTGGTTTTGCCGGCTTTAGGGGACAGTATCCAGGTGTGTGTGTGGGCCCACGAATTATATTGGTTGAATTTAAGTGACATTGAGATTGGTTAATTGTGATTTTCTAGGAGAATCCATTTTGGTGTTAAAGTGTAGTGTTTTGTTATGCACTTATAGTGTTGAAAAACCTTAAGAGGGTTTTCCTGAAGAAAGGGAAATTTCAGTTTGAAGAACATCCCTATTATTATTTTATTTTTTCATTTTAAATCAAAACTCATTCTTTAGTCAAGTAAATAATTGAGACTTATTTTTCTATAAAATCTTGAGTTGTGTGATTTTATTATACTTACCTGCTTAGAGGGAATTATTTCATATTGAAGGAGACATACAGACACATTTGGTTAGAAATCTTTATTAAAACCATAACTTTAAAGGTAAGTTCATAATACGTAGGTTTAAAAAAACTGCAGGTGTGTACTGTAAAAAGGGATCCAGAACAACAATTAAAACTGAGTTAATCAGGGTTGAATTTATTAAAAGAACCCAAAAGCCCTGCCCTTAATAATATAACTGTTGAGGGGAGTGCTATATATATATATATATATATATATATATATATATATATATATATTCTCTGTGCACACGCACTACGTCCACAAAAGCAGAGGTATAAATGAAGATGCACAGAGGGAAATCCATTAAATGTTTTGCATTTAACACCGTGCTGCAAGGGGCAATTCTACATAACGAATAAACCTACACCTTAGGCCACCACCTTCACAGGATACACATCAAATTAAAGGATAAACCACATCCTTTAGGCCACATCAAGAACCCGGCTTGCATACAACCATATGCACAGTCATCCAGAAACGTAGCCACAATTACAGAAGTGCAAAGCAGGAGAGACCCTTTCCCAAGGTGCATAAGTGGATTTATGAACTCACCGCTGGAACAGCTCGCTAAGTTTTAGTTTTGTTTACCGCCAAGAGAATGTCCCCATCATTGCCACCCACCTCACATTTCTACGTAACCAAGTTAAATCTTGTAATATAATTGATTGGCTGGTCATACAATGTGGATGTGGCACTTATTTTTAATCGTCTAAGGGGGGGGTATTTTTAGTAATAACTGGTCTTCTAAAAACAAACTTTAACTGTTTTGTGCTTTATTTTGCTTATCGCTGTAAAGTATTTAGGTGGCGCAGTGGTTAGCGCGGTCGCCTCGCAGCAAGAAGGTCCTGGGTTCAAACCCCTGGGTTGTCCAACCTTGGGGGTCGTCTTCTGTGTGCAGTTTGCATGTTGTCCCCGCATGGGTTTCCTCCCACAGTCCAAAGACATGTAGGTCAGGTGAATCGGCCATACGAGTTGTGTGTGTGTGTGTCGGCCTTGTGATGGCCTATTGGCCTGTCCAGGGTGTCTCCCTGCCTGCTATCCGATGACTGCTGGGATAGGCTCCAGCATTCCCGTGACCCCGATTGGGATATGCGGCTTGGGTAATGGATGGGTGTAAAGTATTTCAAAATTTTTTTTTGTTAGAGAGAAAATTCAGCTGAGGGGGCACAGGGACTTTATTGGACAGGCCTGGACCCCCCAAGGCCCGCCCATAACGTCGACGCTGGTCTGGCTCCCACAGATTCTGATGTGTTTCACGGTTTACCGGTTTCATCTTTCCCTCTAGCATCCATGGTAAGTTGACATTAACATTTTGTCTTTTATTTTTTTTCGGACTGTTTGTGCTTTTATCATGTTGTGATGAAAAAAAATTGCCCTAAACCTGATTCTTTATAATTAGTGCCTAATAAATTGGTCCATCTGTGATGGACTGGCGGCCTGTCCAGGATATCTCGCTGCCTGCCGCCCAATGACTGCTGGGATAGGCTCCAGCATCCCGCAACCCTAAGTAGGAAAAGTGGCTTGAATGGATGGATGGATGTTTGTGCTTTTATCATGTTGTAGTGAAAAAATTGCCCTAAACCTGATTCTCTGTAACTAGTGCCTAATAAATTGGCCATCCAGAGTCAAAATCCATGTATTATTTTTTTTTTAGACCGCTATCTGTGAGGAACCCATTTCAACCTTTTAGTTTTCCTGGGGAATCTAATCCCAGGTGGCGTTGTCCAATCTTGAGGCTCGCTAGCCTCATTATGTTGCCTCACTTACATAACAATTTAAATCAAGGATTTCCTCTCATTTATGTTATTGCCCCTATAAAATGTAGATGCACAAAAAAAAATTATAAGGGGCAATCTGTCAACATTTGGATTACTAGCCAGCTCTCACTACAGATATGCATCAAGATTAGTACATCTCTGATTAATAAAAGTCAGATTGTTTGAAATTATCATGACGCCCCTAAAAAACAATCTGTAATGGCAAGTGCTAGCAAGGCTATGTGGAATATTGTGACCGAGCGCTCTGTTGATGAGAAACATAACTTATCTGCAGATCAGGTCAACACTATGTATTTGTTTAATCAGAATCATGTTTATTGGCCATGTAGGTTTGCACAAACATGGGATTATTTATTTATATATTTTTTTGGGGGTTCCCCTTTTTCTCCCCAATTTTATCCGGCCAATTACCCTACTCTTCCGAGCCGTCCACTGCTCCACCCCCTCTGCCGATCCGGGGAGGGCTGCAGACTACCACATGTCTCCTCCGATACATGTGGAGTGGAGACGCCAGCCGCTTCTTTTCACCTGACAGTGAAGAGTTTGGCCAGGGGGATGTAGCGCGTGGGAGGATCACGCTATTCCCCCCAGTTCCCCCTCCCCCCTGAACAGGTGCCCCGACCGACCAGAGGAGGCACTACTATTGCAGTGCGCAAAAATTGTAGATTGTATATTTAACGAATTAACAGAGGAGATAAAAGTCGCAAACCCTCATACACTATCTGTGCTGACCACCGACATTACAACTGCCCTAATCTAGCATCAACTGGATGGATCAGATCATGAAAATCTGTCAGAACGACCCAAGTTGGTGTTATTTTCCATAAAGTTGTGATATTTTCCCAAGCAAAAATCTTTTTCGGGTTGTCACATTGTTCAAGGATAATCCGGATAAAACACCATAAATTCTGCTCTGAATTTTGAGCTATTGATATCATTACAACAGAACCGATGGACAACATCACTTAGAATCCAAAATGCCAAAATTTATTTTTTTATTGATGTTCACTCTCCGAAATAGTTCTTGTTGTGAAGCCAAGCCCATAACTTAACATGCCTAAATGAGCCTCTGCAACTACCTCTGTTGTAGGAGCCCTCAAGCCTGCTGGTTCCCATGGCAGACACTCCGGCTGGCAAAGCTCAGGGCTTAGCTACTATTGTTTACCCTTTTACACACAAAGCTCGCCACCTGTTAAAGATTGAGCCGTACACAACCCAGCTGCAAACCATTTTCAGCAAACACCCAAGAAGATAACAACCTCCGAAGCACAAATGATTAGGCTAATGCAGGTCTTGATGATGGGTAGAGTTGGGAAAGTTGGACCAGAAGGTAGAAAGTTGCCGTAACAAAATGGCCGTCTCCAAGGAAATCTGCTCAACGGACAACCCCAGAACACAGTCCGTCCTTAATGGAGACTGAAGTGGCATTGTCTTTTCTTGTATGTGTTCTTCATCCCACACGCCACTTACTGACGGGCCAACATGCCCCCCCTGGCACAACAAGAGGCCACCATTGTGAGGGAATGGCTTTTGTGTCTGCAGGAGCCCACGTCAGCGCTCCCTCTTTTCTACTGCCTCCCTGTCGCCTCCCTGTCCCTTTTTCCTTGCTTTTCTCACACAAGCAATTAAGTCAGTTTCCCAATGCAGTGACACTCCCCCATGTAACATTCTTTGTCCTTGTTTATGTGTTGTTATCCTGTTCCTTACATTATGCTCTCTCTTTCGCTTGTCTTTCTTGCGGGAGTTTCCCAGTTGAGTAGGTCGAGGCTGGAGGTGGAGAAAGAATATGGAGAAAAAAATGAGGGGGTGGGGGGTTGTGGGGTTATTTTGCAGCCTTATGACTAACCACATGTGTTTCTGAGTCTTTGTATTTACATGTTTCTCATGGAAAAGAGGGTGGAATGAGGGGATGACGGGG
The DNA here is from genome assembly GCF_029633865.1 of Lampris incognitus. Classification (NCBI taxonomy): domain Eukaryota; kingdom Metazoa; phylum Chordata; class Actinopteri; order Lampriformes; family Lampridae; genus Lampris; species Lampris incognitus. Next base: position 40,096,715 of record NC_079215.1, on the reverse strand, counting down.
AAAGAAAGACGTGCATATGGTTCTTATTTGGAGAGTTAAATTCAGAGCTGAGCTGTTTGTTTCCTAAGATGAGCAGAGGGAAATGCGTTCTCATAATTATCTCCAAATTTGACTCCTCCCCAAGCAATGATGAGCCTATTCCTTGAAGCCAGTGATGTACGTAAATACATTAAAAAAAAGGAAAGAAATAGCTATGCTCCTTTTTTGGTTTTGGTATTTTAGCATGAAGGAAACTTAAGTCTTACTTGTTGGCCATTTTGAAAGAGATTCACTTCATTTGACAGCTGAGATCCCCTATAGCAGGTCCATTAAAGTAAACATCTTTATCACAAGGTCTGATTCTTTCTTTAATTCTTTCTTTATCTCCCTTGTTCTCTGTCTTTCTCTTTCTCTTTCCTCAGCCAAGGCTCCGTGATGGGCACTCTCCCGCTGTTACTTATTCACTCCATCTGCCCTGGGCACCTCGAGTCTTGGCAGTGAGCTTGCTTTTATAAAGTGTTCATGAGAACCAGGTACCTCACTCCCCCATTTCCCCCATTTTGTCTCTGGGAGGTTTACCAGCCCAGACCCACATTATTCTGAGGCTGTCCAAATGCCCCATAGGGGTGGGGGTGGGGGGGGTGAACATTCCTTTCCCATTTGCACACCTTTGGCTTGTAATCTACTCAAGACCAGGCCTCTCATACATACATGGTGGGAAGCGTTTGTGTTGAAGGTATTGTGTAATTGTTTTAGATCAAAAGGGGTAAAAAGGGCAAGTTACACAATTTCACAAACCGCTCCAGCCTTCAGCACCATGGTGTCGGTGTGTTACGTCTGCATAGGCTGAGCACATTTTCATCACTACTGATTGCATTTTGGAGAAAATCAGAAGGCAACAGAAATACTGAAAAAGTGCCCTACCTCAAAAGAGGCTATGATGTTCATCTAGAACTGTTCAGCACAATGACAGCCATGTCTCGGTTCTCTGACAGGAGGGAGAACCACAGTTTGTCAAAATGGGACACTGGAAAAGCAAACAGATTATTTATTCATGGGTTGCTGGGGTATTTGATTTTGTCCCCCTTGTGACAATCCCATATCAAAATGCAAACTACCTCATTTGGATTGTGTCGAAATTCCCCGACATGGCTCCCACCGAAAGAGGGTTCGTTTAAATGATTTTGACTGTTATCGGAAGTCAGCCCCTTAACTCTCTGGAGTTATTTCCTGAATTTGGACCCAGTCAAGAAACTGCATGGGGTTTAGGTTTTTAATCTTGTCATCACCCTGGCCTTTGGGGGTGATGAAAAAATAAAATAAAGCAACGGGGCATGTACAGTGAGTGAAAAGTGGGAGGTCATTTGTGATGGAACGCGAGCCAGAGGAGTGAAAGAGAAGGATAATCAACAGAGCTTTATTTGCTGGGGTGTAGGCTGATGTAAACAAATGCAGAGCTTATGCAAGCTTTTGATCTTGTGAACCGTTAAATCTTCTCGGTGAAAACAGAAAAAATTAGGCCTCACTGCAGGGAAGGAGGAGGGGCATAGCAGGCAAAGTCTCATGGGGAAAGATATTTAGTTTGAGATGGGGAGTTTCAATTGACTAATTGAGCTCGTTCCCCCTCTGACTTAATTTGATACAGCTTAACCCTGTTTTTCCCCAAATGTTTAACCGCGAGGAACTCAAAGGTATTGGTATTGGTGGAGAATTAATGTTCCCTAATGAAAGTGGCGAAGTCGTAATCAAGCCTTTTGTAGTTTAATTGCCTTTATTCGATGATCCTTGTGGTGGAATACAGTTCAACTGGGGCGTACCGTGGACAACAAGCTGCCAATAACCAGATGATTAGTTAATTTTCACTATAGATGGGGCGCGTGATGATAGCTAAGAGAATCTGTTTGTGTCGAGGCGTTGTTCTTTCAAGTGAGAACCTAGTTAAGCGAGCTGAATTTCATCAGAGGGTCACATTCACATCCTCAATTTTGTTGACTTACAAAAAGGGGCTGGAGGGGATATGGGGGTGATAAAAGGATGGGTTGGGGGGCTACTTGAGAGAAAGAAAAAGAAGAAATCAGATGCTTTGCCCATGAGCTGCACTTTTAATCCCCCCCCCTCCCCACGTAGCTCCCCGGTAGGATGTGTGAGTTTGGTACAGAGGTGAGCAGCTTTCCCCCAATCTCCCCCAACCCCCGGTATGCTTGAGCCCAAGAGCTATTCATTTGAACTTCAATGAGAGGCAGCCTCCTTGTGAGGACTTGAAACATGCGTCTTTGGGAGGCTCTTAGAAGTGCCTTCGCATGCCTTCTTTACCTGATATGATGTGAGGCTTACTTTTGTTTGATGATTCCATACAAAGATACAAACTGGGAGCGTTAGCTAAGAGATGACTCGGACATGAGAAAAGAGGACGAAGGAGGAAAAAAAAAAAGACAGGGAGAGGGGAAAAAGGGACATGAAGAACGACGTTTTTTTTTTCCTCTGCCACAATGGCCCTGCAATTGAGTCATTGGAGAGAAAATGGCCCTCGTTCTCCTGATCTTGCTGAGAGGGTGAGCAAGTTAAGATTGCAAACTCTTAGGAACATTCTTACATTGTGAGTGGATTATGAGATGGAAAACTCAGTCTGAAAAATCAGATGATTTTGTTTCCATCTCTCAACATCCATTGCTTTACTCCTCTCCCTTTTCAATGACCAATTGTACTTCCATATGTCCCCGGTTTCAGATACGGAGTTGACTAGCAGATATGTAGCAGATATTTCACTTTCAAAACAAATTTCATAAGAAGTGAGCTTCAAATTCTGACTCAGTTATCCTTTGTCTACTTTGCTTTCTCTCAGTTGTTCTTTGTCTACTTTGCTTTCTGTCCAGCTTGGAATGACAACATATCAAAGGTTTCCAAGGCTAAGTTTGTTTGAAGTGATCAAACTTGAGATGCAGTTTGTTTTCTGCTTTATACAAACTCTTATTTGAGAGCAAAGTAGTAGCCCTGTGATGACAGGCGTCACATAAAGATGGCCAAAAAGATAAAATATCACAAAAAAATCTCCATTACTTTTAATGGAAATATGCCTTTTTAACAAGTTCCCTTTTAAGATCTTTTCATATCACAAATTGAGAGAAAGGGCAGAAGACAGAAGACAAAAGAACCCAAATGCAGAGGCTTCACTTTCTCCTTGAAGATGTTAAAATTAGTGTCTAGAAAAAAAATCAAAGGAGCAACATTAAACGGCTAGAGATGCTTGAAATGTCGACACTGCAGTGTTTTAGAAAAAAGGACACAAGATGAGAGATACTTGTGACAGACTTTGGTGTCACTTCAAAGCATTGACTTTAAGAAACTGAGCTTATAAAATACTGATAGGAGGATCATAACCTGGCTCTGCTGACCCCTCCATCTGAAGTTTGTGAAGACCGTCCAGCGAAGGATCCCGGACCGAGCTTTTGAAACCGCGGGAGTAGGGATGAGGCAGCAGCTCCGGGTTGAGGGGGCTAGGTTTGACATGTAACCCTGGAGGTCGTTTTCGGTATCTCCTTCTGTGATGGCCTCTTTCTTCTCTTGTTATGCCTCGAAAAAGATGGCCGCCTTTGAACTCTACAGTCGCTATAGAAACGACTGGTGTTCCTCCACTTTGGCAACTTGGCTGTCAATGTCTGACTGGGCCATCATGGTGGGCCAGATTCATTACAAGCCATGTCTGTCTTCACTGAAAAGACTCACATAGACACATTTGCTGACACGGGATAAATAAACAAGACGTGGTATGAGTGTGTATGTGTTGGTGTTTTTAAAGGAGGTAGGGGGGTCATTTTAATTGGCTTGCCCTTCGAACTTAGCACCAGAGGCCCGATGTGATTGGACTTGTGAGAGCTCTTTTTTTATTCTTCAGATTCAACATTTTTCATCGCTAAACAAAATGAAATTTCTGCATCTCAAAAGTCCATGTTGAATCAGGGACAAAAGCTTGTGATAATGTGAATATTATATTTTTTTAATTAATTCTTGTTGAGTATTTCCATTTCTTGAGGCTGTCATTCTTGATAAAGGTGAAATATCAAAGGTTATCTGCACTGTGGCACAAGTATGGGTGTCCAGATTAATATAGTCATTTATTACTAAATATTTTAAGTCTTCATCCCTGTATGTCTCCTCACAGGCCCAGTGAATCATAAAACCTTTCTCTTTCTCTAATTTTTTTGTAAAGACTTTAATTTTCCAGTCTCTGGAACTTCAAAGAACCAACGAATTGCGAGTCCACATGGCTCGGAGCACTCTGAGATTCTCCATTCTTTCATTCCGACGGCCCCTTTAGTAAATATGTGCAATCGCCCCTCTTTTCAAACACATCCGTTTCTCATGTATTTATTTTAAATGAATATTATTAGCTGGCCTGGCAAGAAAAGGTTCTTATGCTAATCCAGAGGAATCGCAGGCATTTTCATTTAATGCCTACTTATAGGCCATTCTTTAACGACTATTTGCCTCACAGTTTTAGCAAATGAGCTCTGCACCGCAGACTACTTCATGCTCATAATTTCATTGGAACGAAGTAACCCCCCCCACCACCACCACCACCCCCACCCCCATTTTGCTTTGATCCCAGAATGTGTTTTTGAATCTGCTGGTTGTGTATTCGAACATCAATCGAGATGCGGTCGCAAGCACTTGCTTTCATTATTTTTCAGAAGATAAAACGGAACAACAAAGGGAGGGTATGGGGGTGGGTTGGGGGTGGGGGGGTAATAAAGAAAGGATACAAGAAAGGGTTGGTGACTGTCAAACCCCATATCACCAAAATGTGTTATGGTCTTTAAAGTCATGTGTATGTCAGATTTGTGTTTCACCGCTTAATGAGACTGACCTCCCAATTCTTCTGCATTCCTCTGTACAGCCCCTTTTCTCATCCATGGAGCCTTATTTCAAAGAGCTTGCTGGGCGAAGAAACAGAGATTTTTTTTTCATATATGTATGTAGAGGTGCTGCCTCAGCCTCAGTGGAGCTGACAATTTAGGCATGTTTTTACATTAGCAATGTCGTTTACTGGTTTCAGTCCTCACCATGACCAAACTCTTGTATCTGGCAAGCTATGAGTTTAGAATTCTGCTACAAACACTTGGAAAACCTCATAAATCTAAGATGAGTGTATGTATAACATATATCTGAGATAGCATCATCATTCTACTTGCTAGTCCATGTGGCCTGATTCCAATGTTGGATGGTGGTGGGATCTCTCACTCCTCTACACCCCTGTCCACCCCTGGTTTGTCACCCTATGTGCCGTAAATGTGGGGAGTGGGAGTGGAGGTATCCCACCAAGGTATAATGAGTGGTGGGGCCTCTTTGATTCCTCGAAAGCTTTCATCTTCAGTCAAGGCCTCTGCTGGTAGTCTCCACTTTCTCTTTCCCTCTTTTCCTTTGTCTTACGCCTTGATGTGAGATGGTAAAGAAAGGGGAAAAAATCTTTAATATGCCCCCATTTTCGAGAGCTGTTAGCGCTGTTCTTGCTGTGATGTTCACATCCCATTCATCCATTCTCCCTGTGTTCATGGCTTGATAATTGGGATACCATCGCTGAGCCACAGGAGCCAATTTTGCCTGTTTTCAATGGAAAGTTAGCAAGGCAACCTTTTGCCCATGCAGAAGCTTAAAATCATTATGGCTGTTGGGTTTATGACAATCCACTGAGGGATGCTCTTTTGGAGGGACTGGGGATGGGGGGGTTAAGAGCTCAGTGAGTCACTTTGAGGCAAAAAAAAAGATTGCAAGATCTTGTGGCGAAAAAGAGGCAAACATTAAAGGAAAACAAGAAAGAAAGCATTTGTTCTTTCTCTGCGCTTGCTCCCTCAGTCTGAGGTTCTAATCTCTTATTGTTTCAGACCCAAACAGGGAGACAAAGGAGTCACAGATCAAAACAAATGACGATCAAGCTATCAAACCAGCGCCACCCTGCTCTGATTCCAAACGCTGACTGCAGGAGAGAGAAGAGAGTCAGAGTCAGGCGGGTCGAGTATTGTTTCTCGTCACTTTGATGCAGAACTTAAAACGTTTGCAAAAAAAAAAAAGAGAAAAAAATCAAAGACTTCCATGAAAGAAGAAGAATAGAGAGAGGAGAGGAGAATGAGGGGGTGATAAAGAACATGCTTACCCCCCCCCCATATACATGTGTACTTGCCTTTGTTTCATTAGTGGTCTGGCTGATAACCTTTATTAAGCCTGATCTGAAATTACTCCTGTGGACTGGCGGTGCTTTGAAGCCGCGACTGGCTCTTTTCCTGTTTGTGCTGTAAATGCAGGTTGTGGTGTGAAGATAAAGCACTTCTGACGAGTATTAAAACTTGAAAGTGCCTTGGCTATTCACTGGCACATATTTGATGTTGTTCTTTTGCTCCTTGGCCAAATTAGCATATCTCTTTCAAAGCCCCCCCCCCCAACTGACGAACATAATCCTCTGCCATCATATGTGTGCTAAAAGTCATAAATGATAGAAGCACATTGTGTACATCACTGGCACATGAAAGTGCAATAACCCGATTAGTGACGATGACAGGAGTTTTTTTTTTCCCCATCTCCATTTTCTTTCCTCTCTATCACCATAATCAGCATCTTTTTTTTAATTCTTGCTCTCTTTTTCACTCTCACTTCAGCAAGCATCACAGTCACTTTCAAAGTCATCCTATCAAGAGGTGGAGGTGGAGTGAGACAACCTTTGCTATGTTTTTCACTTTCATTTAATTTCTCTCTAGAAACATATCTAATTTTAGTAGCGATCCGATTATCTCTCAGCATGACAGCTCTCTCCTCTCTCTCTCTCTCTCTCTCTCTCTCGCTCTCTCTCTCTCTTTCTCTCTCTCTATCCTCTCTCTCTCTTTCTCTCTCCCTCTCCCTCTCTCTCTCTTCCCAATCAAGTCATATGCAGTGGGTGTCAGGGCAAACGCACAACAGCTCCGCAGACGAGCAGGAGACTGCAAGTTAAACTGCAAGGCACATTCTCTGCCTCATCACAGCGAGCACATCAAAACAAAAAGGCGGTGACAGCCACATTGTGATCTATTATTTAGCCCCCCTCTGTATTTGATCACTAGCGCGTGCCATACTGATGATCATGCAGATTAGGGCTAGTTTCCTCCAGCCGCCCTGCTAAACTCCTTTTTGCTTTGCAGCGTGGGGCTCATTGTTTTGGGTTTTTTTTTGTTTTGTTTTTTTTGCTTTCTCTTGCATGTCTTTCTATCAGCCAAACTGGTTCTCGTTGATTTCCACAAAAGCGGTTTATTCCTGTGGAGGAAGTTGACATTGCCGGTCACTTGACATTGCTTGGAAGAGGGATCAGTAATTGAGGTGCACACATGAGCTATTGTACACAGAGGGTAGCACACACAAGAGTCTGTTTTTCAGGGGTCAGATGTATATGTTACTGTATTGTATAGCGTTATTTCACAACTCCTTCCCATCCTAAATGCATCTGATGCTGAACCCCATAGTCCATCCCTCCGTGACCTTCTATCTTGATTACTGTAACGTCCTTTTTACTGTACTAGCTGCCAAAACCATCTCCACATTACATGTCCACAACTCAGCTGCCAGAGTCCTGACACACACCAAACGCTCAGTGCACATCACTCCCATCCTTTCTACTCTTCACTGGTTACCAGTTTCATCCCATAATCATTACTAAATTATCCTCCAAACCGAAAAAGCTCCATGGTCTTGCCCCGCAATATTGATCTGGCCCTCTCCATTCATCAATACACTCCTTCCCTTTCACTGTGGTCCTCTAGTGCTGGTTTGCTCTCCATCACTACATTCAGACTGTCTTCTATGATTGAAAGGTCATTCAGTGTCATGGCTCCTAAACTTTGGAATTCACTCCCACAAAGCATCCATAACATTTCCTTCACCACATATTTTAATTCTCGTCTCACTTTCTTCTGAATATTTTGTGTCTTGTTATTGTTTTGTTGTCATGTTCAGATTGTCATTGCTTGTGTTATATTATGATGATAGTTACAATTGTTAACCATCACCTTATCGTCACCTTAATGTGGTGGAGGGGTTTGTGTGTCCCAATGATCCCGGGATCTGTGTTGTCGGGGGCAATAGCCCCCGGTAGGGTCTCCCAAGGCAAATTGGTCCCAAGGGAGGGGCCAGCCTAAGAGTGATTCCCAAAAAAAACCCAATGAATTTACACCAGCAGAGTTACAGCACCTCACCTGGAAAAGGGAAACCTGGAGCCAGACCTGGGAGGGGAGCTCGCTGGCGAGCATCTGGTGGCTGGGCTTTGGCCCATTGGGCCCGGTCAGGCCCAGCCTGAAAAAACAACATAGAGCCACCACCCCGTGGACCCACCACACGCGAGGATGAGCATTGGGGTAGGGTGCAATGCAGGCTGGGCAGCAGGCAAAGTTGGGGACTGGGGTGTGCCGACTTCTAGCATCGCAGATTGGTCCTTGGGATGTGGAATGTCACCTCTCTGGCAGGGAAGGAGCCTGAGCTGGTGTGGGAGGTGGAATGGTACCAACTAGATATAGTTGGGCTCACCTCCACACACAGCATGGGTTCTGGTACCAAACACCTGGAGAGGGGCTGGACTCATTACTTTTCCAGAGTTGGCCAAGGTGACAGGCACTGGGCAGGTGTGGGGATACTCACAAGTCCCCGGTTGAGCACCGCTGTGTTGGAGTTCTCCGCGGGGAATGAGAGGGTCACCTCTATGTGACTGCGAGTTGCTGGGGGAAAGGCTCTGACTGTTGTGTGTGCTTATGCACCAAATAGCAGTTTGGAGTATCCGGCCTTCTTGGAATCTCTGGGTGGTGTTCTGGATAGGACCCCACCTCAGGACTCTATAGTTCTGCTGGCGGACTTTAACGCTCACGTGGGCAACGATGGAGTAACCTGGAGGGGCGTGATCTGAACCCGAGCGGTGCCTTGTTTTTGGACTTTGTGAGTCATGGATTGGCAATAACAAACACCATGATCGAACATAAGGTAGTTCACAAGTGTACTTGGCACCAGAACACCTTAGGCCAAAGATCAATGATAGACTTTGTGGTTGTATCATCAGATCTGCAGCCGTATGTTTTGGACACTCAGGTGAAGAGAGGAGCAGAGCTGTCAACTGATCACCCCCTGGTGGTGAGTTGGATCAGATGGGGGGGAAGGCTGCCAGATAGACCTAGCAAATTCAAACGTGTAGTGAGGGTGAACTGGGAACATCTGGCGGAGGCACCTGTCCATGAGGTCTTCAACTCCCACCTCCGGAAGAAGTTCTCATGTATCCCGAGGGAGGCTGGGGACATGGAGTCTGAGTGGGCCATGTTCAAAACCTCTATTATAGATGCAGCAGGCAGGAGCTGTGGTCATAAGGTCATGTTGAGGCAGCAACCTAAGAACCCGCTGGTGGACACTGGCAGTGAGGGAAGCCGTCAGGCTGAAGAAGGAGGCCTTTTGGATTGGTTGGCCCAGGGGTCTCCTGAAGCAGCACACAGGTACCGGGAGGCCAGAAGGGCTGCCGCTTTGGCAGTCGCGGAAGCAAAAACTCGGGTGTGGGAGGAGTTCGGCGAGGTTATGGAGGAGGAATTTCGGTTGGCCTCAAGGAAGTTCTGGCAAACCATCCGGTGACTCAGGAAGGGAAAGCAGGGCTTGACTCAGGCTGTATTCAGCCAGGGAGGAGAACTGTTGACCCAGACTGGGGATGTTGTCAAGCGGTGGAAAAAACACTTTGAGGAGCTCCTGAACCCAACTAACACATCCTCAGTGGAGGAGGTAGAGTCTGAAGACTCAGGGGAAGCCCCACCCATATCCCTGGCAGAGGTCTCTGAGGTAGTTAAAAAGCTCCTCAGTGGCAAGGTGCCGGGTGTGGATGAGATTCGCCCTGAGATGCTGAAGGCTCTGGACATTGTTGGGCTGTCTTGGTTGACACGCCTCTTCAGTGTCGCGTGGAGGTCGGGGACAGTACCTGTGGAATGGAAGACTGGGGTGGTGGTTCCATATTCAAAAAGCGGGACCGGAGGGTGTGCTCCAATTATCGGAGCATCACATTGCTCAGCCTCCCTGGGAAAGTCTACTCTAGGGTGCTCGAAAGGAGGCTCTGACCAATTGTCGAACCTCGGATCCAAGAGGAACAATGTCGACTCCTTGTGAAAGTGCTGAGGGGGGCATGGGACTTTGACCAGCCAGTCTACATGTGTTTTGTGGACTTAGAGAAGGCTTACGACTGTGTACCCCGGGCACTCTGTGGGGGGTACTGCGGGAGTATGGGGTACCGGGACAGTTGCTACAAGCCATCTGGTCCTTGTATACCCAAAGTGAGAGCTCTGTCCGCATTCTTGGCACAAAGTCAAACATGTTTTCAGTGGATGTCGGACTCCACCAAGGTTGTCCCTTGTCTCCGATTCTGTTTGTGATATTCATGGACAGGATCTCAAGGCGCAGCCAAGGTGAGGAGTGTGTCCATTTTGGGAACCTCAGAATTGCATCTCTGCTCTTTGCAGATGATGTGGTTTTGTTGGCTTCATCAGAACGCGACCTCCAGCACGCACTGGGTGGTTTGTAGCTGAGTGTGAAATGGCTGGGATGAGAGTCAGCACCTCCAAGACGGAGGCCATGGTTCTCTAGCGGAAAATGGTGGATTTCTCCCTCCGGATTGGGGATGAGTTGTTGCCTCAAGTGATGGAGTTCAAGTATCTCGGGGTCTTGATCATGAGTGAGGGTAAGATGGAGCGGGAGATTGACAGGCGGATTGGTGCAGCATCAGCAGTAATGCGGACATTGTACTGGACCGTTGTGGTGAAGAAGGAGCTGAGCCAGAAGGCAAAGCTCTCAATTTACCAGTCAATCTTCGTTCCAACCCTCACCTATGGTCATGACCTTTGGGTAGTGACCAAAAGGGTGAGATCGCGGATACAAGCAGCTAAAATTAGTTTTTCTGTGGTGTATCTGGGCTCAGCCTTAGCGATAGGGTGAGGAGACATCCAGAGGGAGCTTGAAGTAGAGCCGCTGTTCCTCTGTGTCAAAAGAAGCTAGTTGAGGTGGTTCGGGCATCTGATTAGGATGCCTCCTGGGCGCCTTCCTTCGGAGGTTTACCGAGCACAGCCAACTGGGAGGAGACCCCAGGGTAGACCCAGAACTCGTTGGAGGGACTACATGTCCAATCTGGCCTGGGAACGCCTTGGGATCCCCAGGAGGAGCTGGAGGGCGTTGCTGGGGAGAGGGACGTCTGGAGTGCCCTACTTAGCTTGCTACCACTGTGACCCGACCCCGGAAAAGTGGCTGATGATGAATTAATGAATAAATGAACAATAGATAATTGACCTTGAGCTCTTGAATGATGCTAAATAAATAAAAACTGTCATTTTTACTTTATTGTTGTTACTCTTAAGGGATACCAACTGATGTACTAATTAACTTTATGATTATGATTGTGATAGTAGTTGAAGAAATCTGCCTACATCATCCTGGTTTAGCTTGGAGCAGCGAAGCTAGCTCAGGCCTTTGGTAGGATGGAAGGAGGGTCGAGTGGAGAGAGGTGGCTAAAACCTACCTTTCATCAGTCCTTCTATCGCCTTCTGGTGACAGCTCTCTTTTTATTTATTTTCCTTCTCTCTTTTCTTTTCCTATCCATCTCTTTCTCTCAGAAGATTAAAAGTGTTACTGAAAACAGACCAATAGGCTAAAGCACCAATGTGAGAGATGTTTTTAGACTCCTAATGCTATAAATCCAACTACCTCAGACATGAGTGAGAGTAATATGAATAGAATTTCTTCTCCACCCACTCCACCCTGCCTGCACTCTCTTCTTCACCTCTCGTCATCATTCCCCATTACACTGCCATCTCTCTTAAACACCTCCATGCCTCCACAGGTATGTCATCTGGGCCAACAATCTTTCCACTCTTCATCCACTTCAGAGCTGCCCTCACTTCATCCTTGCTAATCCACCGCACTTCCTGATTCACTATCCCCACATCATCCAAACATCTCTCTCTCTCTCTCTCTCTCTCTCTCTCTCTCTCTCTCTCTCTCTCTCTCTCTCTCTCTCTCTCTCTCTCTCTCTCTCTCTCTCTCTCTCTCTCTCTCTCTCTCATTTTCTTCATTCATCGGCCCCTCAAAGTACTCCTTACACCTTCTCAACACATTCTCCTCGCTTTTCAGCACATCTCCATCTCTATCTTTCATCCCCCTAACCTGATGCACATCCTTCTCCACTCAGTCCCTCTGTCTAGCCATTCGGCGCAAGGCCTTTTCTCCTTCCTTAGTGTCTAACCTCTCATACAACTCACTATACACCTTTCCTTTGCCTTCTACATACTCTCTTTGCTTTACGCTGCATCTCCTTGTACTCTTGTCTACTTTATTAATCTCTCTGACTATCCCACTTCTTCACCAACCTCTTTCTCTGTATAAAGTGTAAAGTATTCTGTGAGAGGTTGATTTTATTAAAAAAAAATCTCCCCCTCACCCTTTTTTCGGGTGGTGTGTGTCTCCTTCAAGCTTGGGTCCTCTGCTAGAGGCCTGGGAGTTTGAGGGTCCTGCACAGTATCTTAGCTGTTCCTAGGACTGCACTCTTCTGAACAGAGACCTCAGATGTGGTTCCTGGAATCTACTCTAGCCAGTCTGCCAGTTTGGGGGTCACAACCCCTTGTGCTCCAATTACCACTGTGACTACTACGAACTTCACCTTCCACATTTGATCTAGTTCTTCCTTCAGCCCTTGGTATTTCTCTAGTTTATCATGCTCTTTTTTTCTGATGCTGTCGCCGCTCAGGATTGCTACACCAATCACAACTGCTGTCTTCTGTTCCTTGTAAACCACCACAATGTCTGGTTGGTTAGCAAGCACCTGCTTTTCAGTCTGGAACTTGAAGTCCCACAGGATCTTTGCTCTGCCATTCTCAACCACCTTTGACGGTGTTTCCCATTTGGACTTGGAGACTTCCAGTCTGTATTCAGTACAGATATTCTTGTACACTATCCCAGCCACTTGGTTATGCCTTTCAGTGTACACTTTCCCAACTAGCATGTTACTCCTGCTACTAAGTGCTGGACTGACTCGGGGGTGTATTTGCACAGCCTGCATATTGGGTCTTTTCTGGTGTGGTAGACCCCTTCCCCAACCAACCTGGTGCTGAGTGCTGTTCTTGTGCTGCTACGATCAGAGCCTCTGTGCGGTCCTTCAGTCCAGGCTTTTCTAACTACTGGTATGATTTCTTGATATCAGACACATCTTCTGTCCATTTATAGTCGAGGCTCAGCGTTTTTGGTTTTTACTTTTCAAAAAAAAAGAAATCCAGGAATTTATCGGTGTTTATTTTTATGGTATTTTTCGGTGAAAATAATCCATGGAAACATAAAATTCGGGTGAAAATCAGTTTAAACCGATCTGCTCCTTTTAAAAAATCCAGGTATTTTTCGGTGAAAATCGGTAAAAACCGAAAACGCTGAGTACATCCCATGGAAGAGCTTGTTCTTCCATGATACCTCCTCTTCTTCTTCCTCCACACTCTCTGTCTTCTACTGACTGAGGTACTCACTCAACAGTTTGTCCTTGGGAGGCCTTTTTCTGATGTACTTATGGACATTCCTTGTTTCATCCTGGATAGTGGCTCTGACACTCACTAACCCTCGGCCCCCATCTTTTTGCTTATCATACAATCTCAGGCTGCTTGACTTCAGGTGGAACCCTCAATGCATTGTGAACAGTTTCTGTGTCCTGATATCTGTGGCCTTTATCTCCTCTTTTGGCCAGGTTATTGTTTCAGCTGGGTATCTGATGACTGATAGGGCATATGTGTTGACGGCTTGGATCTTATTCTTCCTATTGAGCTTGCTCCTCAGGACCTGCCTCACTTTCTGGAGGTATTTGGCTGTAGCTGACCTCCTTGTTGCCTTGTCGTGGTTTCCATTTGCCTGTGGAATACCCAGGTATTTGTAACTGTCCTGTATGTCTGTTATGTTGCCATCTGGTAATTCAACCCCTTCAGTGCTCACCACCTGTCCCCTTTTTGCCACCAGTCGACCACACTTGTCCAGTCTAAATGACATCCTGATGTCATCACTGTAGATCCTGGTGAAGTGGATAGGCAAGTCAATGCCTCACTCATTCCTGGCATATAGCTTGATGTCATCCATGTATAGAAGGTGGCTGATGGTAACTCCATTTCTGCACTTGTATCCATATCCACTCTTTGATGATCTGATTTTTTGGGGGGGGGGGGGGGATTCAGGCCTATGCAGAACAGCAGTTAGGATAGTGCATCACCTCGGTATATGCCACATTTGATGGTTACCTGTGTGATTGTCTTTGAGTTGGCCTCTAGTGTTGTTTTCCACTGCTGCATTGAGTTCTTGATGAAGGTTATTAGTGTCCTGTTGGCTTTGTATAGTGCCAATTACTCCAGTAACCAGGTGTGGAGCATTGAATCGTAGGCTTTCTGGTAGTCAATCCAGGCTGTGCTCAGGCTGTTCTGTCTGGTCTTAGAGCCTTGGGTGACTGCTCTATCAACCAGTAGCTGATGCTTTGACCCTGTGGTGTTTTTCCCAATTCATTTCTGAGTTTCAATCATGTATTGACTCATGTGCTCATTCAGCTGAGCTTCTATGATGCCTGGCAGGATCTTCATGCTGTGGAGAGGCAGGTTATTGGCCGGTAGTTTGAAGGTGTTGTACCCTTGTGGAGATCCTTCATGATCAGTATTGTTCTCCCCTGTGTTAGCCAGTCAGGGTGAGACCCTGATGTTAGCAGCTGGTTTATCTGTGTCACCAGGTGTTCATGGAGTGCCGATAGCTTCTTCAGCCAGTAGGCATGAATTATGTCAGCACCTGGTGCAGTCCAGCTGTTCATGTTTGAGACTCATTGTTCTATTTGGCCACTGTGATGATAACTGGTTCTTTTTCTGGGCTATTGCTATGGTCTTCTCCTAGTCCACAAGCCACTCGGCATTGGTGTTTTGTGATGCCTCCTTTTCCCATATATCTTTCCAGTATTGCCCAGTCTCTGCTCTGGGTGGAGCTGATGTTGTTTCCTTGTTACTCTGCAGCTGGGAGTACACTTTGAATGGTTCTTTGAAGAAAAGGCCATTTACTCTTTTGAATTCTGCTTTTTTAGTGTATCTCTTCAACCTGGTGGCCAGCGCTGTGAGCCTTTGTTTTTGTTTGGCAGTTTCCAGGACCTCACTGAAAGACATCTTGCTGTACGTCTTCAACCAGGACCTGTCTTTCATCGCACCATTCTGCACTTCTATTAACTGGCTAACATCTCTCTGTGCTGCTTTAATCTTGGCTTCCAGCCTTCTCTTTCATGGAGGGTGCTGTTGGTGACCTGTGTTCTTAATCCTGTACTCGAGCATCTCCGGGATTACAGTTGCAGTGGCATATACAAGCTCATTTGTCTCTGCTATAGTGGCAGTTGAGATATTGCATAAAACTGCGTTCACATCCGCAAACTGGCTTTTTAATAGTACTTTGTCACTCAGTCGTGGAAGTCAACCCCATGCCCGGGGGTTGACTGTCTTTTAGTCTGGCCATGATTCTCATTTGAACCTCAGTAGCTTCAGCTGTCATGGCTGGTAGTATTGTTTCAGCTAATTGGGGTCTATCCTCATGTATCTCCTGCCTACTGGGTGGCTATTCAGGGTGCTAAATTTTAAAGTCATCCTGTTGGACCCTCTTCATCTCAAGTCGTGACAGTAGCTTCTTTCTATTGATGTTTGAGCATTGAGATGCTTGCTGCTTCTGAGTCAATGTGGAAGTAGGTCTCCTACTGGTCCACAGTTCCCACATACACTTCATATAGCCCTTCCCCTGGGGTCTGTTGTTGTACTAGCATTCCATCATGTGCAGGTTCTCGGCCCTTGTCCATCAATGTCTTGTTTCAGTAATCAATTTCTCATCAGGTTGCCCTGGTTCCCCAACACCTGATGTGGACCTTGTTAACCCAAGCGATGTCCGAGCCATTATGACTCTATTCATGTTACTGGCACTCATATCTGAGGTAGTTGGCTTGTATAGCTTGTCCCAACCAGGGTTTGAACCCCCAATCTCCAGCATATAAAACTGATGTTCTTACCTGCTGAGCTACCCAGCTGTGAGACAGAAACCAAAGATGACTGTACTCGGCTAAAACAGACAAGATAATTCATTCCAAAGAAGGCTGAATAGACACACCAACCTGGGTTTGATCCCATTTAATCCCAAAGTCAAACCCTTTTGTCACTGACCTGAATCACTGGCCTGTGCAATTGATAAGTCAGTAGTGAGAGAAACTCCCAGTGTAATTAGTAGAAGACCCCCGTATTAATGAAATTAGCATTATCTTTGTCCTCTAACTAGTTTTACAGCCTTCATTATCCATCTGTATGATCCAAGAGGAGGATGGCAGAGGAGGATGAGTGTATTTTGGTCCTCCTGCCGGCTTTCAGTCTCTAGTTGTGGCGAAAACAAAATGCTGAATAAAGAGTGGACTTGGTGTCGGCCAAATCGAGGGCAAACTCTGAAGTGTTAATTGAAGTCTGTCTACAGATGGCTCTCATTAATTTTTTCCCATCAGATCACTCTGTAGCCTCCAGACAGGGCCCTTTTTATGAAGTAAAGGAATATGTTTGCCTAAATGTGCATATGTCTAGTGATTCTCTTTTGTCCCATTGTGCGTATATGCCGACACACAAGTGTTTATGTGCATCCACTGTTTTAGGCTGTGAATTTCTTCTTAAGTGTGTGTGTGTGGGGGGGGCAGGGCAGCCCTGGGAAGCCCCACCAGGCGCCTGCACAACGCCCAGCTTAGCTTCTGATTAAAAATGCTAATATGCCTCTTTTGTGCTTTGATGTGTAGCTAACAATGGTGGCAGTAGCAGGGGTGGGGGTTAGCATGAGACGATGTAATCCTTTATTTGCCACGGACCCCCAACTGTGCGTTGCGACGGTCCAAATCAATCACGTCACAGGGAATGGCCATTAGTCCACCAGCTACCCCCCCACCCACCCAAATATTCTCTCTCTCTCTCTCTCTCTCTCTCTCTCTCTCTCTCTCTCTCTCTCTCTCTCTCTCTCTCTCTCTCTCTCTCTCTCTCTCTCTCTCTCTCTCTCTCTCTCTCTCTCTCTCTCTCTCTCTCTCACACACACACACACACACACACCCTAACTTCCAAGTCTGGGCAACTCTAATTAGCTTTCCTCCTCTCACTACAGCTCGGCGTACAGAGGACCCAATGAAAACATGAAGAGAGAACACTTCTGCAACAGCCTGAAGTCCAAGCAAACGCTGAACACATTCAAAGGCACCGGTAACGCGTAATATACCGGCAAACACTTGGCACAGACAAGCCTGATCCACACACAGATACAGTCCCATCAGACAATTTCGGGGAAGTGATTTCATCTAAAATAATAATAATAATAATATTTTATTTTAATTGTGACACTAGACATTTTGATGGAAACCACAGTGTGATTCACTTTTCTGGGACAGTGTGCTCTCACACAGACAGAGATCATTTCAAAATACCGTTGCAGAGGAGGAAAAGTGTTTTTGCTTTTTTTTACAAAAAAAATTTATGCATTTCATTATTGGATACATGATTTACCTATACGGAGGAGCAGTCTGTGAAATGTAATATTATTGTCATTAAAATGAACACTAACAGTAAGTCAGAGAAATATTTATATCGTCCTCAGTCTTGCAACCATAAATAGAGTGTGCTAGTGATGGAAAGATGAACGTTTCTTGAACTCCATTAACAACCCTCGACAATTCACCAGTTTGGGCCAAGCATAGGTTCAATAAATGTCATTAAAGTATTTTATCCCCACCCCTGTATGTGAGTGGATGAGAAGCCTTTTGGCCAACATACCAGTTTCTGTTTGCTGAATATATATATATATATATATATATATATATATATATATATATATACACTACCGTTCAAAAGTTTGGGAGCACCCAAACAGTTTTGTGTTTTCCATGAAAAGTCACACTTATTCACCACCATATGTTGTGAAATGAATAGAAAATAGAGTCAAGACATTGACAAGGTTAGAAATAATGATTTGTATTTGAAATAAGATTTTTTTTACATCAAACTTTGCTTTCGTCAAAGAATCCTCCATTTGCAGCAATTACAGCATTGCAGACCTTTGGCATTCTAGCTGTTAATTTGTTGAGGTAATCTGGAGAAATTGCACCCCACGCTTCCAGAAGCAGCTCCCACAAGTTGGATTGGTTGGATGGGCACTTCTTGCGTACCATACGGTCAAGCTGCTCCCACAACAGCTCAATGGGGTTCAGATCTGGTGACTGCGCTGGCCACTCCATTACCGATAGAATACCAGCTGCCTGCTTCTGCTCTAAATAGTTCTTGCACAATTTGGAGGTGTGTTTAGGGTCATTGTCCTGTTGTAGGATGAAATTGGCTCCAATCAAGCGCTGTCCACTGGGTATGGCATGGCGTTGCAAAATGGAGTGATAGCCTTCCTTATTCAGAATCCCTTTTACCCTGTACAAATCTCCCACCTTACCAGCACCAAAGCAACCCCAGACCATCACATTACCTCCACCATGCTTAACAGATGGCGTCAGGCATTCTTCCAGCATCTTTTCATTTGTTCTGCGTCTCACAAACGTTCTTCTTTGTGATCCAAACACCTCAAACTTGGATTCATCCGTCCACAACACTTTTTTCCAGTCTTCCTCTGTCCAATGTCTGTGTTCTTTTGCCCATCTTAATCTTTTTCTTTTATTGGTCAGTCTCAGATATGGCTTTTTCTTTGCAACTCTGCCCTGAAGCCCAGAATCCCGCAGCCGCCTCTTCACTGTAGATGTTGACACTGGTGTTTTGCGGGTACTATTTAATGAAGATGCCAGTTGGGGACCTGTGAGGCGTCTGTTTCTCAAACTAGAGACTCTAATGTACTTATCTTCTTGCTCAGTTGTGCAACGCGGCCTCCCACTTCTTTTTCTACTCTGGTTAGAGCCTGTTTGTGCTGTCCTCTGAAGGGAGTAGTACACACCGGTGTAGGAAATCTTCAATTTCTTAGCAATTTCTCGCATGGAATAGCCTTCATTTCTAAGAACAAGAATAGACTGTCGAGTTTCAGATGAAAGTTCTCTTTTTCTGGCCATTTTGAGCGTTTAATTGACCCCACAAATGTGATGCTCCAGAAACTCAATCTGCTCAAAGGAAGGTCAGTTTTGTAGCTTCTGTAACGAGCTAAACTGTTTTCAGATGTGTGAACATGATTGCACAAGGGTTTTCTAATCATCAATTAGCCTTCTGAGCCAATGAGCAAACACATTGTACCATTAGAACACTGGAGTGATAGTTGCTTGAAATGGGCCTCTATACACCTATGTAGATATTGCACCAAAAACCAGACATTTGCAGCTAGAATAGTCATTTACCACATTAGCAATGTATAGAGTGTATTTCTTTAAAATTAAGACTAGTTTAAATTTATCTTCATTGAACAGTACAGTGCTTTTCCTTCAAAAATATGGACATTTCAATGTGATCCCAAACTTTTGAACGGTAGTGTATATATATATATATATATATATATATATATATATATATATATATATATATCTATATATATATATATATATATATATATCGACTCTGTGCATAACTGTAGTCCACTGACTTTCGGTTTCTACTGCAGCAATCATACCAGTTTCCTGTTTGTTGGCGTGGGCTATTGACAATGGCATATTTTTAGCGATTCCTGCAAGATTTACCATGGATAAATGTAAACGACATACACAGAGTTGTCGACATACTTTCTCCTGCACCTACCAGCAAACGGGTGAAAAGTTTCAAATT
Organism: Lampris incognitus; assembly: GCF_029633865.1. Lineage (NCBI taxonomy): Eukaryota > Metazoa > Chordata > Actinopteri > Lampriformes > Lampridae > Lampris > Lampris incognitus. Next base: position 40,076,925 of record NC_079215.1, on the reverse strand, counting down.
GTACATATTGTGACGTGGTCAAATAATGGACTTCTCAGCCAACCTTTTAGAATCAATCAGCAGGCTTTTAATGACCATAAGACAAGCCAGTGATAACAGACACAAGTTGGTGTGGATCTCAGCTTCTCTTCTTTTTTTGGCCACAGAACCGACCTTACCTATTTGCCTACTCTTTACACTCATGGTGGGAAATAGTATGCTGTCTAATACAACTTCTCTAATAACGTCCCCATTATCTTCCACAACATCCCCGCTATCTGAAACAGATATGCCCGTTTTTAACATGTTCAATATCCTACAATATAACCAAAACATTAACACACTTCAGTGGCATCGTGGGTAATATGCAAATGAACCCCCTGACTTCCAGCAGGAACACTCCAGTAGAATTCGCCACAATATCAAGTTACATCCACAATTATGAGGATGAATATCCTCATCCCCATAATTGTAAACTACTTGAAACTTTTCACCCGTTTGCTGGTAGGTGCAGGTGAAAGTTTGTCGACAATTCTGTGCATGTCGTTGACATTTATCCATGTTAAATCTTGTCGGCATCGCGAAAAATATATCATTGCCAATTTAGCACACGCCAACAAACAGGAAACTGGTATGACCGCTGCAGTAGAGACCAGAAGTCAGTGGACTACAGTTATGCACAGAATGGATTGTACTTGGCCAATTACCCAACTCGTCCAAGCCGTCCCAGTTGCTGCTCCACCCCCTCTGCTGAACCGGGGAGGGCTGCAGACTACCACATGCTTCCTCCAATACATGTGGAGTCGCCAGCCGCTTCTTTTCACCTGACAGTGAGGAGTTTCTCCAGGGGGATGTAGCGCATGGGAGGATCACGCTATTCCCCCCAGTTCCCCCTATCCCCTGAACAGGCACCTCGACCGACCAGAGGAGGTGCTAGTGCAGCGACCAGGACACAAACCTGTTATATTTTGTGCCTTCTTCCTTTAGCTTAATTATTTTAATTAGTTTTTTCGGAATCAAATCACGGACACCTGTTTTGAACTCCAACTCTTTTACTGATGTCTCAGCTGTGGATGTGTGTTACATGAAATGTCTCCCCCTAGTTTCCTATCTCTATCAGACAGTTCCTCTTAAAGTTACAGTACATCACTCAGTACATGACATCCCCCTTTTACTTGGATATACACTCTTATCTTATAACCAAATTCTCTCAGCTGCGTAAAATTTCCAATTACAACCAAAATAATAATCTCTGGAATCGTCTTCTACTTCAAATTCTCTACAATCAAAAGATTTGACTTAAGTAAGAACATAGTCCTTCAGTCTTTCAGGTGGGTTCCTCTGCCGCAGAGGCCTTTGAGGAGGTGTTAAAGGTCTGCTGTGTTCAGCTTGCATGGCAGGACATCTGGAAGAGTCTATAGCTGATTGTTGCCCTGGGTTCAAACCAGCATTCCCATCTTCCAATTTTTCTGTCCCGTGTTGGTCTCCTGTTCCCTCGGTGATATACTTCTTCACACAGGGTGTGTTTCTGCTGTACTGAGCTCTGGTAGATGATTCAGTGGTTAGTTTGTTTCCATTTTTACTGACTACTTTATGTGGTATCTTGCCAAAAGTTGTACTGAACTTATCCACATTCTCTTGTCTCACCAGGACATGATCTCCAACATCCACATCTGAATATTCTGCTTTTCGCTGCTCATCAGCGTACAGCTTGTATTTCCCTTTCTGTTCTGCATCTTCATCACATACATCCAAATCCATGCGTGCAGACGTGATTTCCGGTAACTTGCCTCTCATTTTCCTGTTGAACAAGAGTTCTACTGGGCTTTTGCCTGCTGTGTTGTGTGTAATTCCTCTGAACACTGACATATCGCCTAAGCTCTTTCTTTTTAAATGCTGATACTTTCCTGGCGCTTTCTGTTGACAGCCTCTCCTCTGTTGCCAGCCTCTCCTCTGTTGCCTTCTTGCTCTTTAGAATTCAAATTTTCATCTTTTCAAATTCCTCCCTTTGATTTTCAAGCTCTAATTTACAAGTTTGGTTTTCTTTCTCCAGTGAGTGCAGTTTTTCTTCGGTCTCGCAAACCACAATATAATTCTGGGTGGACCGCTTCTGCATTTGCTGCAGCTGCTCAGTGAACTCTCTCTTTCATCCTCCCTGGTGGTGTGCTGCTGTTTTAGGTCAGCTGCGAGTTGTTCGCACTCCTTTGTCTTTAAAGCCAAGTCGATCATTGCAACTCTCAAGCATTAAGGTAAGTGACTTTCTGCTCTTTCTCACTCAGCGCCTGATCCATCTCAGACTTGCTGATACTGGCTGCCAGCAAAATTCCCATGAAGATCAAGCGATCCATATTGAATTCACATTTTGCGTGATTCAAGGTAAGTCCATACTCCTGCAGACATTTCATGACAGCATGTAGCTGCAATATTTGTGTCAGTCCTCAATACTCCCAGCTTTACTGCTGTATCCTTTCCCAATAGTGGTTCACATCTCCTTTGATGGCAATGAACTCAGCATATTCAGTGGAATCTGACCTTTGTTTCACATTTGAAAGCTCCTTTTGTTGCTAACGGCTGGCCACATGTATAAGCATAAAATGTTCTCTCTGCTTCTAGGACATAGGGATGGCATTTTATGTGTTCTGACTTCAGTTTCCCCCAGGTTTTCTCATCAATTATACTACAGGTTGCACCAGAGTCTACGAGCATCTTTAAGGTTACTCCACCCAGGCAAACATCCAGTCTAGTTTGCAGAGTCATCAATCACCACAAAAGTATAATCAGATTGCTCTTCCACATTATTGACTATTTGTTTCCCAAAAATTCTTGGTCCTACGTACTTTAGAGAAATGATCATTACCATTACATTTATTGCACTTCTGACCTCTAGCTGGGCATTTCAGATCTTTGCCAAAGTGATGTGCATTTCCACATCTGTATCAACGTTGTTCTGACTTACTTCTCTGTGGGTATTGCAGTCTTTTGAATTTTGTTTTGCTGTGTTTTTGCCCTATGCGATTCAAGCTTTCATTGCCTGTCTTTGCAATCTCTTCCCCCGATGGCGCTGACATTTGCTCCTCAATCCTGTCACAGAGCGATGCGACCTCCATCGCACGCACGGGCAGGAGTGAAATCATGCGCTTCTTCCAGAAGTTTGCGGCGCACATAACTTGATGAACATCGTGCGACTACTGCCTCACGAATTTGATTGTTGGCATCAGCATTAAATGCACAGTCTCTAGCCGCTTGCCTGAGTCCAGTTGCAAATTGTTGTACTGTCTCTACTTGTTTTTGTTTAAGTGTATGAAATGACTGCCGCGCAAAAGTTATATTAACTCGCGGTGCAAAATAAGCATTCAAAGCTTGCACTGCCACATCATAATCGGCTGCTTTTCCGGCATTAGGCAAGGTGAACAAAAATATCTTGTACCTCTGGCCCCGCATGGTGTAAAAGCAATGCAATGCTCTCCTGCACTGCATAGTTGCAGCTGGTGTATCATCGTTGACGATAAGTCCCTTCCCATCGGCAAAAAGTTCGAACGAAGTCAGCCATCTTATCCATCTTGGGCCTAATGTAGCTGTATCGTTGAAGCACTCAAACATCGGAATATTCACTTTATCGATGCTGAAAGTCAGCTCACGTTCTGTTGCTTTCCCAATTCTCGTCGCCAATATTATATTTTGTACCTTCTTCCTTTACCTTAATTCTTTTAATTGGGGTTTTCGGAATCAAATCACGGACACCTGTTTTGAACTCCAACTCTTACTGATGTCGCAACTGTGGATGTGTGTTACATGAAATGTCTTCCCCTAGTTACCTATCTATATCACAGAGTTCTTCTTAAAAGTACAGTACACCATTCAGTACATGACAATGCCCACATCTGACTTCCCACCCAGAGACACAGCCAATTGTGTCTGTAGGGATGCCGGACCAAGCCGGAGGTAACACGGGGATTCGAATCGGCGATCCCCATGTTGGTAGGCAACGGAATAGACCACCATGCTACCCGGACGCCTGCACATTGTATTTTAATAGAATTTAACAGAATAAAACTCCCTCTCAAGTAATTCACCCGTGTACCATAATGCCCATAGCTGTCATGTATCACGCATTGGGCGTGAGACTCACACATTGAGACCCCATCTCACGGTTCCGAAATCTCACGCATCCCGCGAAATCTCACGCATTCCATCCAGAACTTGTTAGCTGCACGCACAGCAAGGGAAAAAAGCTCTATAAACATGGTGACGAAACGGCCTATACTTTCGTTTATTACTTTGTTTGATTTGATGTGTTAGTGTTAGAAATACACGAACAAGGTAAAATCTAATTCGTTGAGCATTACTTTAGCCAATCAGACGCGTCCCTCGATCTTACTCCTCAACGGCGGGCTTACGGCTTGTGCCACTTGATGTTTGTGACAGCTAGCAAAAATGTCGAAACGAAAGTTAAGCGGTGCGCACACATATAAAACCAAATTCAACAGTGAATGGATAAAGTCATCCCCTGAATATGGATGCATTCATCGAGACTAACTGGATGTCTACAAATGTTTCTATGACATTTGCACAAGATCTCTAAGCTGTGCTCACCAAGGACGGACAGATGTTGAACGTCACATCAATGGTGAGGAGCACAGAGAGAAGAAACAAGCCATGGTGGGTATGGCTTCGTTGCAAACCTTCTTTTTACCAAACGCTTCACCATTGCAAGAGAAGATTACCATGGCCGAGGTTTTATTTTCTAATTTTCTCATGGAACACAATTTACAAATCACCACATTGGGCCTTTAGTCAGAGCTGCCTTTCCAGACAGTGAAATCGCTAAAGGTTGTGCCTCTGCTGCGACAAAGACATCCTGTATAATTAATGATGCACTAGCACCAAATTTCCTTGTACCTACTGTTGCGTCAGTGAAAGAAGGTCCATATTCAATGGGCATGGATGGGAATAAACGACTCTGGTCTCAAAAAAATGAACCCAGTGACTGTACAGCTCTTTGACATAAAGCGTCACACTCGAGTCTTGCATGAGTTTTTGAACATGTGCTCTACAAATGCTGGAGATGCTGAGCCACTTTACTCCAAAGTCAACAATGTAATGGTAGAACATGGCATCCCCTGTAGTAATTGCATTTCTTTTGTAATGGACAACGCATCGGTCAACATGGGGTGCAGAAATTCAGTGAAAACCAGGCTTCTGCAGGAAAATCCAGACATATATGTAGTAGGATGCCCTTGTCATATCATTCATGATGCAGCCAAGAAAGTGGGTAGTGGGTTTAGTAAGTACGTAGTGTTTGATGTTGAAGATGTAGCTGTTGGTCTGCTCTATTACGTTGAGAAGTCAAGTAAGAGGAAGAACGAGTTAGCTAGCTACTGCGAACTTTGTGATGTTGAATACAGAGCCGTTCTTAAACACGTCCCAGCTCGCTGGCTGGGTTTGCAAACTGCGATTGAAAGGGTCCTGAAGTAGTTTCCTGCCCTGAAAAGTTACTTTACCTCTACGAATGTCCCAGAGCAAAACCCATGATTCAAGAGACTATGTACGTAACAATTTCCAAATTCATATGTATGAGGTGTATCTACTCTTTTACCAGGCTGTATTGCCGTCATTCACTGAATTGATCTTATTTTTTTCAATGTGAGGACCCCTGCATTCATGTCATGCATAGTCAGGTGGAATATATGCTCAAAAAATTGATGCAGAAATTTATTGAAACTGTAGAATTACAGAAACAGCAATGTAATGCACATCGACTGCAGTAAGGTCAACAAAGAAGCAGATATTCATTGGCTTTACAATTCAGTGCAAGCTGTGAAATCTGATTGAAAATGGTGACGTCGGTGACACAGATGTCAGTAAGTTCTACAATCCCGTGATCTCCTTCTACGTGGCAACTGTGGAACATCTCAAGGCCAACTTTCTGCTAGGCGATGAGCTGTTGTCACACGCTCAATTCATTGACTTTGATCACCGGCCTTACATGGATTTGAGAGTGTGCAGTTCATCGCACACAAATTCAAGATGCATACGGTGGGGTGACAGTGCCATGGACAAGCTGTAGGAGGAATTTATGGACTATCAAAGTTTGCGAAAAGAGGAAATTCCACAGCATGTGTGGAACGAAGCAGAAATCAAGCTGGAGACTAAATAAAGATGGTAGCACCACCGCAGTGTACCATCGGATGGATGTGGTATGGGCTTTTCGATCGCAAGTAAAGGTGCCAGGATCCGCTATTAATCGATGTGGTCGCCTATCGCAACTAGCACGCTTGTTGCTTGTGATTCCTCACAGCAATGCGGACGAGGAGAGACTTTTCACTCTAGTCCGTAAAAACAAATCTGACTTCAGAGCCAGCCTTGACATGGACAGAACACTCAGCTCAGTGATTATGGTCAAGGTCAACAACAAGGACCCCTGTTTTAAATTCGCAACCGATCAAGAACTTCTAAAAAAAGGCTTAGAAGGTGACTTGGGAATATAATAACACAACAAGCTGGACCACAGCGACAGCATCCACTTCCACGCCCACGCAGCCCTCGTTATTATAGATCGTGTAAGTAACTCAGCTTTATTACTCTGCTGCTACAGCTTATTTACTTGGCCATTGTATGTTGTGCAGCCGAAGGACACCTTGCGGTTATATGCTGGTACTGCGTGTTGTGGTTGTACTGTGTGCGTGCTCTGTCTGTGATGCAGTTTTCTCTGAATGTACGGAGTGTTTAATTGTCTAAATGTTTGTGTAGTACATGTTAATAAAAATGAATTAAATAAATACACAATAATAATTGTGTTCTTCGTTTTTGACCACCCTGTCTGTCCATCCACCCGTCCGTCAACAAAGCTCATGCATTGGAATTCTGCAAACTTGAGAGCTATGAATGTCACAACAGCCTAGCATAAAATCTTTCGCTGCCACAACCGGCTGTGGATAGAGAGTCTGCCGCCCGTACCCTATGATAGCAAGCTCACTTTCAAAGTTTTGACCAAAATTTCTTGGCATGTTTACCATGTTTACTCTACTTTCATCACGCCGTGATCAGGATGTGACACCATCCCGACTCTGTTACAAGACGTCTCCTCAGCTTGAAACCATCATGGTTGTCACACGCTGACGATCCGTCTCACAGCTGCATACACACATAAAGCATGAAGATGTTCTCCTCAGAGAGCTCTCTGTGTCTCTGTGTGTCACTTTGTGTGCGTATGTGTACATGTTTGTGTATGTACGTGTGCGTGTGTGTTTGTGTGTGTGTGTGAGAGAGAGAGAGAGAGAGAGAGAGAGAGAGAGAGAGAGAGAGAGAGAGAGAGAGAGAGAGAGAGAGAGAGAGAGAGAGAGAGAGAGAGAGAGAGAGAGAGATGGGGGGTGGTAAGATATGAAGTAGGAGGGCTTTTATCAGTCTCAGAGTTGGATGTCTTTGAGGGTCTCCTCAGAAGCTCAGGATTTCTTCCATTGTTCTATTTCCATCCCTCGCTTCGCTCCTGTCACATGTAAAATTACCCCCCACACACACTTACCCTCCTTATGCCTCATATCCCACTCCTCCTCCCTGTGTTCCGACATTGGCAGGCACGACCCACTTAGGTTATTCTCTAAATATTTCACAGTACCCCCGACTCAGATCAGAGCTCTGGGAACAGCGAGGAACTTCAAAACTAAGGTCATGAACTTTATCCAGAGTCATAACATAGATAGCGTGAAATGAAGGAATTCCACATGCTGACTGCAGTCTGTGCTGTGTTCTGTCAGACCTCATGCAAACACTGTCTGCATACACACATCTGGTTTTAGAAAGTGTGCACTGAGTTTTATGGAAATGCTGTGGCATTCGAAAAAAAATTTCTTATTCTGGATTCATCTATTGATATGATCAATTTTAAATGGGCGGTGCAGACCTGCCATATATAGATATACACAACAGCCCATACATCATTCATGGAATGCATTATTTTGTGATGTATTTGGAAAAGAAGAAAGAGAGCGAGATAGATAGATAGATAGATAGATAGATAGATAGATAGATAGATAGATAGATAGATAGATAGATAGATGGTGAGGCTTTATTATCGTTTCCATTTGAAAAAGTAAAACCTGAAGGGTTTTTTTTAATAAACATTTTGTCAGCTTTAGCAGGAGTGATTCAACTTTTGAACTTGTAACCTTTTTTAAAAGACCCTATATTACAGCAGCAAATCTGGATGTGGACACAACACCTGGTCAGCTGATCAGATTCCTCCGATTTTTATTTATTTTTGCTACTTGCACACGACACTAAAAGGGTATTTTGGGACGTTAACTTTGCTAATTCAGGAATCAGTAATCAGGAACACTTTGTCGTTTCATTCCATGTACTTCCGTACATGAAATTAAACAAACATCGTTTCCCCCAAACCACAGCAGTGCAACACAAAGACAAAAACGCATCCAAAAACTACAAGAACACACATATCCATACTAACACATATCTAAACTAACATATCTAAACTATATTTTTTTTAAAAATCACTGTCCAAGGGAACAAACGCCAGCCAGGATGACTGTCGGAACTGCCAGTCTGCATGAGCTAGCAGTTAGCTTAGCCAGCCCTACTTCTGCGTCCTGTCAGACCGCCCTCGGGGCTTCCTCCTCGTGCAAAGCTCCAGGCAGGGGCCGTGGTCCCTCGGCCCACCGGATGCAGCAGACCAGGCTCCCCCAGCCGAGCCAACGCCAGCTCTCCCAGCCAGACACCTTCGACACACCTCCCCGCACTCCACACGACGACACCAAAAACCCCACAGCTAACGCCAGGCAAGGCCGCCATTAGACCGACCTCGGTGTTACCGGAACTGCCGGTCTGCATGGGCTAGCAGTTATCTCCTGGGTCGCAGCTCCAGGCAGGGCTGTGGTCCGTGGGCCCACAGGATGCAGCAGACCAAGCTCTCCCAGTCATCAAACGAAGACAAAACTTAAACGCAGACGTGGACAAAGACACTGCATGGATGGTACTGACGCCGCCGCAAGGGCGCATTCACGCCGCCATCTTCCCACAGCGGAAGCGGTAAATTGGTGGTTTGCTGACACCAGAGGAGGTTTCTATAAGACAACAGGTGAAGCAGTGCTTCACCAAAAAACAAACAAACAAAAAACATAACACACATATCACATAAAACATCTTTTTTAGATACCAAAATTTCATTAGAATGACTATTTCTGTGAATCAAAAAAAGTGTTACTGTTGTATTGAGGGTATTGTGCAACACAGCGCCCTCTTCAAGTGACACAGGGGAGTGTTCTGCTTCACTAACCCAATGTAAGTGAATTTAAGTTGACGTAGTACCTTACACGTTGTTGATCGGACAGTTATGGTATATAACGCGTTTTAATGCCCACCTAGCTTCACCTAGTCTTTCCTCGACCTGAAAATGATTGACACCCGCGTAACCAATCAGAGAACACCAGTTCAGCCTTCCCGATCCTATTCTGACTTGTTCTCCAATCTTTATCATACCTTTAGGTAGTCGAAGTGCAGTGAAAGATAAGATAAAAAAAAAGAGATTAGCCCAAGATAAATTAGTGATTACTATAGTATTTTTTGGTTTTCTCGTGTGTGTGTGTGTGTGTGTGTGTGTATGTATATATATATATATATACACTACCGTTCAAAAGTTTGGGATCACCCAAACATTTTCGTGTTTTCCATGAAAAGTCACACTTATTCACCACCATATGTTGTGAAATGAATAGAAAATAGAGTCAAGACATTGACAAGGTTAGAAATAATGATTTGTATTTGAAATAAGATTTTTTTTACATCAAACTTTGCTTTCGTCAAAGAATCCTCCATTTGCAGCAATTACAGCATTGCAGACCTTTGGCATTCTAGCTGTTAATTTGTTGAGGTAATCTGGAGAAATTGCACCCCACGCTTCCAGAAGCAGCTCCCACAAGTTGGATTGGTTGGATGGGCACTTCTTTGAGCAGATTGAGTTTCTGGAGCATCACATTTGTGGGGTCAATTAAACGCTCAAAATGGCCAGAAAAAGAGAACTTTCATCTGAAACTCGACAGTCTATTCTTGTTCTTAGAAATGAAGGCTATTCCATGCGAGAAATTGCTAAGAAATTGAAGATTTCCTACACCGGTGTGTACTACTCCCTTCAGAGGACAGCACAAACAGGCTCTAACAGGTACTATTTAATGAAGATGCCAGTTGGGGACCTGTGAGGCGTCTGTTTCTCAAACTAGAGACTCTAATGTACTTATCTTCTTGCTCAGTTGTGCAACGCGGCCTCCCACTTCTTTTTCTACTCTGGTTAGAGCCTGTTTGTGCTGTCCTCCGAAGGGAGTAGTACACACCGGTGTAGGAAATCTTCAATTTCTTAGCAATTTCTCGCATGGAATAGCCTTCATTTCTAAGAACAAGAATAGACTGTCGAGTTTCAGATGAAAGTTCTCTTTTTCTGGCCATTTTGAGCGTTTAATTGACCCCACAAATGTGATGCTCCAGAAACTCAATCTGCTCAAAGAAGTGCCCATCCAACCAATCCAACTTGTGGGAGCTGCTTCTGGAAGCGTGGGGTGCAATTTCTCCAGATTACCTCAACAAATTAACAGCTAGAATGCCAAAGGTCTGCAATGCTGTAATTGCTGCAAATGGAGGATTCTTTGACGAAAGCAAAGTTTGATGTAAAAAAAATCTTATTTCAAATACAAATCATTATTTCTAACCTTGTCAATGTCTTGACTCTATTTTCTATTCATTTCACAACATATGGTGGTGAATAAGTGTGACTTTTCATGGAAAACACAAAATTGTTTGGGTGATCCCAAACTTTTGAACGGTAGTGTATATATATATATATATATGTGTGTGTGTGTGTGTGTGTATACATATATTGTAGCGAATTCGGGGGGCAACCGCAGGAACCGCCGCAGCCGGGACGCGAACCCGTATTGCGGGAGACATTGCTAATCGCTCGACTAAAGGGTCCGACCCCTTAGCAAAGGGCTAACGTGTCTCCTTATCCACGCACGTTACACTACCTCCCTCCTCCGGGAAAGCACGTCCGCGCGTATCCCACTTCTCACACCAGTACGTGCACGGATAAGTAGACATGTTGGCCCTGAGCTAACGAGTCAGACCCTTTAGTCGAGCGATTAACGATGTCGCCCGCTGTACGGGAGATGCGGGTTCGCGTCCCGGCTGCAGCGGTTCTTGCGGTTGCCCCCTGAAATCGCATATCTATACGGGCCTGTTTCGTGCGTCCCACACGCATCAGCTGCTAATATTTTTCAACATTAGCAGCTAATGAGTGCGAGACGCACGAAACAGGCCTGTACTGCTATGCATTAAAATCTTTTTTTCCTGTATCCGTGTTGATATTCCGCTCCTCATTAGTCGAGCACTCAACACCATTGACAGTTTCGGAAAAAAACGCTATATATATATATTACCGTCATTTAGCCGATGCTTTTATCCAACGCGACTTACAATAAGTGCGTTTAACATAGGAAATCAGGAGAACTACTAGTCATCAGAGATCATAAATGCATCTTCTCTCTAAACAAGCATCTAAGAGCAAAACCAGTGCTAAAGTAAAAGCGCGAGAAAGATTTTTTTTTAAATGAGTGAATACAATAAGTGCTACGAGCAAGTAACAGGGTAGTAGTTCTCTAAGTGGTGAGTTTTCAACCTGCGCCAAAAGATGGGCAGCAACTCTGCTGTCCTGACATGAGTGGGGAGTTCATTCCACCACTGTGGGGCCAGGACAGAAAAGAGCCGTGACCGGGTCGATCAGCAGCAGGGGCCTCTGAGTGACGGGGCAACCAGGCATCCCGAGGCAGCAGAGCGAAGTGGTTTGACGGCGGTGTAGGGCTTGACCATGACCTGGCGATAGGAAGGAGCTGTTCTTTTCACTGCCTTGTAGGCTAGCACCAGAGTCTTAAACTGGATGCGAGCAGCTACTGGGAGCCAGTATAGGGACATGAGAAGGGGAGTTGTGTGGGAGAACTTAGGGCGGTTGAACACCAGACAAGCTGCAGCTTTCTGAGCAAGCTCCAGATGTCTGATGGCTGACGCTGGGGCGCCAGCAAGGAGGGAGTTGCCATAGTCCAGCCGGGAGATGACCAGAGCCTGGATGAGCACCTGTGCCATCTTGTCGGTGAGGAATGGACGAATCCTCCTGATGTTATAGAGGAAAAATCTGCAGGAGCGAGCAACTGTTTCAACGTTTGCAGCAAACGACAGTTGGTCATCCAGAATCACACCCAGATTCCTCGTAGTCCGAGTTGGCGTCACCACGGTGTTGTCAGTGGTGATGGCCAGGTCTCGGTGCGGGCAACCTTTCCCCGGGAGGAACATCAGCTCTGTCTTGTCCAGATTCAGCTTCAGGTGGTGTGTCGCCATCCACTCCGAGATGCCAGTCAAGCATACAGCAATGCATGTCTCTACTTGTGTGTCAGAGGGAGGGAAGGACAAGCTCAGCTTGGTGTCATTGGCATAACAATGGTAAGAGAAGTCATGCGAGTGAATAACAGAACCCAGGGATGTCGTGTACAGGGAGAACAGGAGAGGACCCAGAACTGAACCTTGTGGAATGGCACTCTGCGAGGCTCTGACACAGATCCCCTCCATGTCACCTGGTAGGAGCGACCCGTCAGGTAGGATGCAAACATTGAGAGTGCAGAACCTGTGACACCAAGCCCCTCGAGGGTAGAGAGGAAGATCTGGTGGTCCACTGTGTCGAATGCAACTGACAGGTCCAGGAGTATCAGGACAGAGGAAAGAGAGTTTGCTCTCGCAGAGTGCAGCGATTCTGTCACTGCCACCTTGAACCCAGACTGGTTGGGGTCCAGGAGGTTGTTCTGGTGGAGGTACAAAGAAAGTTGGAGAAGGGGGGGATGACTCTAGCAGTCTTGAAGGCAGATGGGAAGCCTCCTGCCTGGAGGGAGGTGTTGATGAGGTGGATTAGAAAGGGAAGGAGTTCAGGTGCTGTAGACTGAAGAAGAGGGGAGGGGACCGGGTCAAGGGAGCATGTGGTAAGGCGACTGGATGTGATGAGGTTGAGGACCTCGTCGGGGGAGATGGGAGTGAGGTGGGATAGGGTGGGACATGGAGAGGTGAGGGAGGGTGCAGAGGGTGGGCTAGTGCAAGGAGCGCTAACCAGGTGGTGAGAAAAGGAGGATCTGATGTCGTTTGCCTACTTGTCAAAGAAGTTAGTGAAGACATCAGGGAGAAGGGAGGAAATAGGAGGAGGAGGTGGGAGGTGAAGAGGTGTAGAGAAGGTTTCAAAGAGTTTCTTAGGATTAGAGGCAGAAGATTGGATTTTAGAGCGATAGAAGGCAGCTTTAGCAGCAGAGGGAGGGGAGGAGGAGAAAGTGGAAAGAAGAGATTGGAAATTGAGAAGGTCCTCTGGGAGTTTGCCTTTTCTCCACTTGCGCTCTGCCACTCTTAGGCTCCATCTGTCAGTACGTACTGAGTCGGACAGCCAAGCGGCAGGTGGAGTTGGGCATGCAGGCCTGGAGGTGAGGGGACAGAGGTTGTCCAGAGAAGAGGAGAGGGTAGAGAGAAGAAGATCAGTAGCAGTGTCAGGGGGTAGGAGAGAGAAAGATTCAGGTGTAGGGAGGATAGAGGTAACAGAGGAAGAAAGATCAGTGGCGGAGAGAGAGCAGAGGTCTCTACAGGTGGAAACCATGTGGGTAGGGGAGGAGCTGAGGGGGGAGAAGAGAGGGAGAGAGAGTAGGACGTGAAATAATGGTCAGAGAGCAGGAGGGGAGTAACAGAGAGATTGGAAATAGGACAGTGTCTAGTAAAGATAAGGTCCAGCTGGTTGCCGGCCTTGTTGGTAGGAGGAGAGCGTGAGAGGTGAAGGTCAAAGGAGGAGAGGAACGAGAGAAGAGGATCTATCTTGTCAGTGTGGATGTTGAAGTCACCGAGAAGGATACGTGCAGAGTCATAATCAAGGAAGTGTGAGACAAGTGTGTCAAGCTCCTCCAGAAACTCACCAAGGGGGCCTGGTGGGCGGTACACAACCACAATGGTGAGTTTGACTGGATAAGAGACAGTAACAGCATGAAATTCAAAAGAGGGCGGAGAAGACTTTGGAATGGAAACAAGAGAGTATTTCCATTTCGGGGAGATTAGCAGGCGAGTACCACCACCTTGCCTCTCAGCTCTGAGAGTGTGAGAAAAAGAGTACACATATGACAGCTGTGGGCGTGGTAGTGTTTTCTGACGTGATCCAGGTCTCAGTTAGAGCATGAAAGTTGAGGGAGAGCAAGGATGCGTAGCCTGATATAAACTCGGCTTTTGGCACCGCGGACTGGCAATTCAACATGAATAGAGAGAGTGGGATAGATGAAATTGGTAGGGTCGCAGCGCCGAGGAGTGACCCAACGTCTATGCCAGCCCCGGGAAGAGAAAAGGACAGGAATGTGAAGGAAACACATAGTCTATACTAGGTACACAACATACAGATGACTGATTGGATCTAAAAAGGACAGTCCTTGCTTGACGAAGTCTTGGCATGAAAAAGTTGCCCTTGCCTTTTAGTGCAGTATGGTATGTACTCCCGTAGGATTTTTGTGCAAAAATTGATTTTTTTGCTGTTTTGGCTTCTATAGGGACCAAACTGTCAGAAAATGATGGGTGCCAAATTTTCAGACCCCCACCCCCTTTCTGAGCACCCCCTATCCAAAATAGATGGTTCAATATGTGAAGAAGAAAAAAACTTAATCCCAAGAAAATAGATAGCATAGTTTTTCTATTAATTCTGTTACCTCTAGACATGCTTAAGAACATACTAAAAATCTAGGAAAATCTACCTCCTGGAAATGCATAATTTTCAAGATGGCATCCAATATGGCTGCCAGGAGCTTAAAATGGCTATATCTCAGTTTCTATTCAAGCTAGAAAGCTGATTTTGGTGTCTAATCTTAGGTTTTTGGGCTCAAGGAATTCAACTGAATCAGTGAAATTTCCATCATTTACTTATTTATTGTCAAATCCAAGATGGTGTCCATCCTATGGCGATGTCCCATTGTACTAAATTAGGTAAAAACAACAAATTTGCCTTTTTTTGTGAAAGGGAACATAATAACTGTCATATTTAATGTGAAAAATGGAAGACATTTATTAAACATGTTTCTATTATGTAAATAACCACACAGTAGTCGAGTAATCCAGTAAGACAGGTTTATCTTTCAGTTAAGCATACTGTATGTTGTTTATAGCAGCATATACGTGATGACAAGCAGCAGTAAAACGTTGCACTTAGTATCCAATTGAAAAAGAAATGTACTCTATGTTGCGCCAGTAGGTAAATAGAGAGTAAGAAAAAGCTGCTAAATTCCCCAAAAACATCTACAACAAAACAAAACAAATACAGGTGATGATAAAGGAATTTAAATAATACTTGATGATCTATTCATCAGCATTGTCATCTTCTGGAATGTACTCACTTGTTGTGTTTGCACAGTCTCCACCATAACATTTGCAGAGAGGAGTGCAAGGCAGGTGATTCTTTGAGCAGCTGCACTGTTCCTTGCAACCTACTTTGCAGCCACATTTGATTAGCTCAAGTACTGCCTGTGGTGCAGGGAGGGCAAGACACCTGACTGGAACATATCCGCCACTCATTGAACTCCATCCATTCTGTTCGATTGGTGAAAGCTCAGGGCAATTCGTCTTGTATGACTTATCTCGCATTGTGACATAATTGGAATGTAGGATATGGGATAGCAATGCAGCACGAGTTGGAGGTAGCATCTCACCCTCCAGGTTCTTTGATCGGAATAGTTCCCATCTGAGTGATGGCAGGGTTGTTGGACCTTTTGAGCTGTAAACACAGCACACAAAATTCTCTAATGCCTTCACCAGTGATGGGAGCTCACCATTGATAAGCTCAGGGGGAATGGAACCCTTGCCAAGGTCCTTGAAGCAGTCAATGGCAGGATCATCATCATCAAGCTTCAGGCATGTGTTGATCCACGTCTTTTTGGAGATTCCAACAAATTTTCCTCCCCAGTCAGCACCAGAAAAATTGTGCAAGCCAAGTAATCCCTGACATTTCTGACGTCCAATAACTTGAACACGCTCAAAAACATTCATTTCCCGTTTCTTTGCACCTTTGCCTGTTGAAAATGTCAGAGAAGTTGGAGTTGCAATGCATTCACATGATAATAAATCAAGTAGCAGTAAAAGGACATCAGTGTCGGGTGACCAAACACATATGTCTCATGAGGCACCATTGGCAGCAGAGGCAAGGACTTGATGAGGTATTAGGGTATCAGCCTCTTCATGTGTGTGTGTGCCTCCACAAAATCACGTCCCTTGATGAAGGTGTCATAGATGACAACCAGTAGGAAAGAACTGTCCTTTGAGAAATACTCTAGCAGTCCCCGGCCCAACTCACATGTCAGCTTCTTCTTGGTCGATGATGCAGAGAAGAGATCCTTGATCGACATAGTGAGCTTCATCTCTGGATGGATTTCGTATTCTACAGAAGTAGTTGCTCTCTTCTGTCGAGTTTTCTTCTTTAATGACTCATCCATATATCGATCAAAGACAACTCGACCCTCATGATAGCCAGCCATCATTGTTTTGATGCGTTTGTTAAATGCATCCTGAAGGTCTGACAGCATCCGCATGGTTGGTGTCTTTTTCATGCTCTGAAGCACACGCATGGCATCAACTATTAGAACTTTGATAGGGACACCTGGAGGATCTTCTTGCATTGGATCAGGCTTTGGGACAGCTTCAAGGAGCTCTGCCTTGGCATCTGCAATTGCATGCATGAGACTAGCTTTATCTGTAGGGATGTACAAGGTTCCATCCACAGCACACAGAGAGCGGGGAACCATTGACATTTCATAGTCTCCAATTGTCTCCTCAAGTTTGAGAACTAGACTTGGTCGACTGCCTTGGATGATGAGAAATCTTCCAAGCAGTTCACGTTCCTCACGCAACTTGATGACCTTGTCTCCAACACGTACCTTTGTTTTCTCCATCCAGTTTGAAAAGGTCTTCAACTTTAGTTTCTTCATTTTGTCCCACACTGAGAGTGTTGACGTAGCGATCAAACGTTCAGAAACAAACTCCTCAAAGCGCTTCCGACCCTTTTCCGCAAACTGGAGAATATCATGCTTTGATGCATCTGTCACAAGCGCTGATGAAACAAGACTCTTTAATGGTGTTTTTTCTTTGAATGGATTGCCTCCACAGTGCAACTCAATCAAGTCGCGTAGCTTCAGTGCATTTGTTCTTGACCTCAATGCAATCTCTCCTGAGAGATAATAATGCTCTGTCCTTGAAGTAGATCTGGAAGCTTTTGGGAAGCTCTTGAGGTACTGATTAACTAGATCAGCAAGATGAGGTGTGGCAATGATCAGCCGGTCCAGAGCTGCTTCATCTCTACTGAGTCCTACCATCCCACCATGTCCCTTTAGCTTCTTGATTTCCTGCTCGAGGGCTTGATCAATGAAGAGATGACTGAAGGGTATCTCTGACTTTGCCACCACAAATGCACCAGACTTCAGTGCATCCCATGTTTCTGGGTCATCTTTTTCAAGAGCATTCATTTGAGCAAGATTGACTGGCATCAAGTGGGCATAGTTGAGGAGATCATGAGCAAAGAAATACTTGATGAGATTCTCTAATGAAGACAAGTATCCCTCCCAGTCACCTGAGCGGCAAGAGCTGATGAGATTAAGAAGACTCTCTACCTGGTGAAGATACTGGGTTAAGAATTGAGTGAACTCACCAATGTCTTTTTCATCTTCGAGTGGCTTGACATTTTCTGTGTACCAGGATTGGATTTCTTCAAAGATCTCTACCATCAGTGGGTTACGTTCATGGAGTTTGTCCTTGAGAGTAATGCATTGCATCTGAATTGGACAATTTGGAAGTTTTGACAAGATGGCATCAAATCGCAACATCAAAATTGCAAGGCTCGTAGTGATGTGGTACTCAAGGCCTCGTTTGTAAGCTTTGCCACCAAAGATACCACGAAGAGCTGCTGATGTGTATGCACCACTTTCAATAGCACATATGTCAAGGCCACTTCCATCAACTATTTTACCTAGACCATGCAACACAGCAAATGCATTGTGAAGAGTTCCAGCTCTTAGGATCCAGTTGGTGTTTCCAACTGACTGCTGAATCTTCAATGGACGGGAGTAAAGGTCAAGATCTAGGGTTATCAGTGTTTTTCTGTGAGGGCCAATGACAGTGGCAGAGATACCCTGGATTAACTTCAAAGCGGTATAGAGGGTAGCATAATCTGTTGGCGAGGTCTTAAACAGTGGAGCAATCACCCCTGTGTTTGTTGAGGTGCAACTGTTAGAGGACTGAGATAACAGTAGAGATTTAGTTGCAGCCCAAGTTGGCATCACATCTTCCTTCTTCGATTTCACTGATTTACGCCTTTGTTCTTTGATGGACACAATAGAGTCATCTTGATTTCTGTCGTTATTAGATTCAGCATGGCTTCTCTCTTCTTCACTGTTCTGGGTCTGTTTGCTTGCCAGCTGCGGTTCAGTTGAGGTTGCCCCCCTGTTATCATCAGCTGCAAGGTAGTTTGTGAATGCCCAGGTGTGAGTGAAGTCTTGAGAAATGAGATTGTTTCGGTTTCCTATCACAGACTCAAATCTCAATGGAGTGGTTTTGATCATTGGCTCCTGCAGCAAGTTTATATCAAATGCCAGAGGTGATGCCGTGAGAGGTTTTTCTGTTATAACAAGTGGTTGGTTCATCAGGTCTCCATCCTGCTGGTTGATTACAACCACTGTGCCATGGAAGGTTTCTTGCCCAGTGGCTGTGTCTTCCAAAATATCAATATTGTCAATAGCAAACCAGATGTTCACACCCTTCTTCACAAAGTCAGGGAGACAAAATCCGCCAGTATCCTTCATTCGTTGAAGAACAGACTGCTCCACACTTTTTTCTAAGTCAAGGATCTTCAAGTAGTCACTTCCAATGTAGACATCTGAGAGGTTCTGGACAAGGATTTTGTCACGCACTCTAGAGTGGATAGCAAGGGGCAGTCCGATTGAGAGGGGTGTTTGGACATTTTGCCAAAAGGCATCGTCTTTCTTTGGCTGATGTTTCACCTGATGATCAGTGTGAGTGTTCTGGACTAGAAACTGGCATGCAACATCAACAGTTTTGTCTACTTCTTCATCCCGCATTCCAAACACTTTGACAACATGACTGCCAAAGAGGAGGTGACTTAGGAAGAATTGGAGTAAAGAGGGATTCTTAAAGTTATCAAATATCCCGGCAAATGCCCAGCTGTGCTTTTGCATGATCTCTGCCCGCAGTAGGTTAGCAACTTTCTTCAGGTTGCCAATAACCTGACCATCATTCATAGTGGAAATACTGCAATCAATAGCTTTGCTAACTACAGTTGATTTAACAAGCTTGTCTGGCTCATTTCGTTGCAGTGAGCTTACAAACTGGACATCTGGAAGTCGCTCACCAATGATCTTTTTCAGATGCTTGCGATAGTTTGTAGTCTCATCGACATCCATGTGATATCTTTTCAGGATCAACAAGTAAGCATCATTGACCTGAGCCATGTCAAGAGTAACATCGTCTGTAACGGTATTTTGAATGGCGAGGATTAACTGTTCGTCACATAAAGAGCGAATGAGTGATTCATTATCATGATCTTTCTTTGTTGTTGTGGTACGTTTTGCATTCCGCAAGCAATCCCTGTGATAGTACTTTTCAAGAGCTGAAGCGTCACCAGCATCCACTAGGTCTGCTACACAGATTCTTACTTGGTCATCTTGGGTCTGCTGCTTTATTTCAAGAAGCGTTTCACCCATTGCATCAGAAAGAACATGGTGCAGTGGCTCTGAATCACCCTTGGAACAAAAATCACAAGGTGAGAATAAACACACTTGCTCCTTTGGGACAGATTTCGACCGTTTAGGTCTAACAGATCCTGTAGTAATTGAAGGGCGCCCAGGTCCTCTTCTAGAACAGACAGGTGACTGAGGTCAGGATTGGTTAGCCCTGAGACGGTCAATTTTATTCTTGTTTATAACAGATTTTCGACACTCACTATGATAATGAACCAATTTCAGTTCCCCTTCATTTAGGCCAGATAAGTAGTCGGAAAGTTCCTCAAAATCACTTTGACCTAAAGAAACTTTGTCCCTGCAAGCCTGCAGTAGGTCATCAATCATGGCTGGATTTTTAACTAGTCGCTTGCCAGGGGTGGCACCTTCTTTGCAGATCACGCAAATGTTGCATTCCTCTGCCATATTGACCAGATCTCATCCCACCTTAGCTCACAAGTTGTCCAATTTGTTGGATGCCAGACAGATGAAACCTAATGATGGGAAAACAATGTAAATATATATTTGAATTAGAAAGCTTGGTTTAAATTTCATCAGAAAAATATGACACATTTACCAGATCATTCTCAGCCCACCTTAGCTTACTGTTTAGCTTAGCTTTCTAGTTCGTTGTTGTAGGTTGTCGGATCTGTGCATGCCAGACAGATGAAACCTAATGATGGGAAAACAATGTAAATATAAATATGTACAAATGTTGGCTTTTAAATCTAGCGGGCATGGTTTAAATTTAGCCCACCTTAGCTTACTGTTAGTAGTCCAAAATTGTTGGCTCAGGGCATGTCAGACTGAAAGATTAGACCTAATAATGGGAAAACAATGTATATATGTCAAAATATGTGTAAACATTGGCTTATAAATCTTTCAGGCTTGTTTTAAATTTCACCTGAATGATAAAAAATTAAAATAAAAGTATCACTTACCAGGTAGTTGCTTTCAGCAATTCCATGAATGTGATTCTTGTCACGTATCGGGAAGGAACCCAAAAGCAGATGGGACAACCAGGTAAGGGAAGAATCCAGTCTTTATTGAAGTGACCGATCTCAGGGGTAGAGCAGGAGGTGGCTCTGTGGCAGGTAGGCAGGCAGGCAGAAGTCCATGAATGGTGACGTTCCAGCGAAGACTGGTCCATAGTGGAGGTCTTTTAAGGGTGAGGGCAATTGCCGGGGTGAAGGGGGGGTCAGCAGGTGTCAGCTGGTGTAGCAGGTGTCAGCTGGCATAGCAGGTGTGAGCTGGTGTAGCAGGTGTCAAGGGCGATCGCTTTGATGTCAAGGGCAAGAGGCTGTGACAGTACCCCCCCTCCGAGGGGCGCCACCGGGCGACCTACCAGGCCCGTCAGGGTGCGTCCTGTGGAAGTCCCGGATGAGGTTTGCGTCCAGGACAAGGCGACGAGGGACCCAACACCTCTCCTCCGGGCCATATCCCTCCCAGTCCATGAGATACTGCAGGCCGCGACCGCGGCGACGAGAGTCCAGGAGACGACGAACGGTGTAAGCCGGATGATCGTTGATCATACGAGGAGGTGGGGGCGGGGGGGGCCGGAGGAACTAGAGGGCTGGTAG
This sequence comes from Lampris incognitus, assembly GCF_029633865.1. Lineage (NCBI taxonomy): Eukaryota > Metazoa > Chordata > Actinopteri > Lampriformes > Lampridae > Lampris > Lampris incognitus. The sequence goes on along the minus strand of NC_079215.1, from coordinate 40,055,540 downwards.
AGACAGGTTTGAGGCAGGACACATGGAAGGAAGGGTGAACCCGGAGAGCGCGGGGCAGCTTCAGACGGACCACAGAGGGGTTAATGACTTTGACAATGGGAAAGGGACCAATATACCTGGGGGACAGTTTTTTAGCGTCCGATCTCAAGGGTAGATCCTTGGTAGAGAGCCATACCTGGTCACCGGGGGAGTAGTCCGGAGCAGGGGTGCGATGACGATCCGCCAAGCGCTGGTAACGGCCGGAGGCCCTGAGCAGTGCAGCACGGGCTCGCTGCCAGGTCCGACGGCACCGACGGACATGAGCCTGGACAGACGGAACTGGAATGTCTACCTCTTGAGAAGGAAAAAGGGGGGGCTGGTAGCCGTAAAGGCATTGAAAAGGGGACAACCCAGTAGCAGACGATGGCAAGGTGTTATGGGCATATTCTACCCAGGGAAGTTGTGAGGACCAAGAGGATGGGTTGGCAGACACCAGACAGCGGAGGAAAGTCTCCAATGCCTGGTTGGCCCTCTCGGCCTGGCCGTTGGTCTGAGGATGGAACCCCGATGACAGGCTGACGGTGGCACCGATGGCAGAGCAGAAAGCCTTCCAGACAGCAGAAGTGAACTGGGGGCCACGGTCAGACACTATATCACGGGGAAGACCGTGGACCCGGAAAACCTCCCTGACCAGCAGATCCGCAGTCTCTTGGGCCGAAGGCAGTTTAGACAGGGGCAAAAAGTGAGCAAATTTACTGAAGCAATCAACGACAGTCAGTACAACGGTGTTACCGTCGGAGGCGGGCAGACCAGAGATGAAATCCAAGGACAGATGCGACCAGGGACGGTGTGGAACAGGCAGGGGGTGCAGCAGACCGGCACTGGCCCGAGTGGAGGGCTTATTCTGGGCACAAACAGGACAGGCAGAAACAAAAGACCCAGTATCCTCCGTCATGGAAGGCCACCAGAACCGCCTGTGGAGAAGGCTAGGGTACGGGTTACTCCAGGATGGCAGGTAAGTTTGGAAGAGTGAGCCCACTGCAACACACTAGATCTAACAGCGTCTGGAACAAACAAGCGCCCGGGGGGACCGTTACCTGGGTCAGGCTGAGTCTGTTGTGCTGCCATGACCTCCCTTTCAATGTTCCAGGTGACAGCCGCAGCCGCAACCACACAGGTAGAGGGAACGATGGTGTCAGGTTGGAGCTTGGGCTCAGACTCCTCCCCATGCACACGAGACAGAGCATCGGGCTTGGCATTCCTGGAGCCAGGTCTGTGCGTCAAAGAAAAATTAAAACGACCAAAAAAGAGCGCCCACCTGGCTTGGCGCGCGGTGAGTCGCTTTGCTGACTGGATGTATTCCAGGTTCTTATGGTCAGTCCACACTATGAAATGAAGTTCAGACCCCTCCAGAAAATGTCGCCATTCCTCCAGTGCCAATTTCACCGCCAGGAGCTCACGATTCCCCACATCATAGTTCCTTTCAGCTGGGGAGAGACGGCGAGACAGGAAGGCACAGGGGTGTGTCTTGCCATCCTCACTGGAGCGCTGAGAAAGGACCGCCTCCACCCCAATCTCAGAGGCGTCCACTTCTACAACGAACTGCTTGGTTGGGTCTGGCTGGATGAGGATAGGAGCTGTGGTGAAGTGGTGCTTGAGGGCTTGGAAAGCTGCCTCTGCTACAGGGGTCCACAGGAACTGTCTGGAGGTGGAGGTAAGAGTGGTTAGTGGGGCCACGCGGCTGTAGTTGCGGATGAACCATCTGTAGAAGTTGGCAAACCCGAGGAACCTCTGAAGCTGCTTACGGCTGGTCGGGCTTGGCCACTCAAGAACCGCTCTGACCTTGGCGGGGTCCATTCTCACCTGCCCATCGGCCACGATGTAGCCCAGGAAGGTGACTGAAGGGGCATGTAATTCGCACTTCTCTGCTTTTACGAAAAGGCGGTTCTCCAGAAGCCGTTGAAGGACTTGGCGGACGTGCATGACATGCTCTGACAGGTCTCTGGAAAAAATCAGGATATCACCCAGGTAAACAAAAACGAAACGATCCAACATGTCACGTAGGACGTCATTGACCAGACTCTGGAAGACAGCTGGGGCATTAGTGAGACCAAACGGCATCACCAGATATTCAAAATGCCCCAGGGGGGTGTTGAAGGCAGTCTTCCATTCATCTCCGTCTCGAACCCGGACCAGGTGGTAAGCATTGCGGAGGTCTAGTTTAGTGAACACTGTGGCTCCCTGGAGAGAATCAAAAGCGGAAGTCATGAGGGGCAGAGGGTACTTATTCTTGACTGTGATGTTATTGAGGCCTCTATAGTCAATACACGGCCGGAGGGTCTTGTCCTTCTTGGCCACAAAAAAGAACCCCGCACCAAGGGGTGATGATGACGGGCAAATAAGACCAGCCGCCAAGGAGTCCTTGATGTACCTCTCCATGGACTCCCGCTCAGGCTTGGAGAGGCTATTTAGGCGGCTGCTGGGGAGGGGAGCGCCCGGCAGCAGGTCAATAGCGCAATCATAGGGGCGATGAGGAGGCAGGGAGAGAGCATGCTGCTTGTTGAACACGGCTTGGAGGTCATGGTACTCTGGAGGCACCAGTGACAGGTCAGAGGTCTCAGACCTTGACACCCGACAGGGGACAGACTGAGGCAGAGCAGACTGGAGGCATATGGCATGACAGACGGGACTCCAACTTGAAATTCTGGCCGATGACCAATCAATATGGGGACTATGCTTAACCAGCCAGGGATGACCAAGTATAATGGGAACAAAGGGAGAATTGATAACGAAAAAACTTAACTCCTCTTGATGGTTTCCCGACAACAGGAGGCGCACAGGCTCGGTCTTAGAGGTTATCCGGGCCAGGAGACGTCCATCCAGGGCATTAGCTTCAAGAGGCTGGTCCAGACTCACAGTGGCAAGACCTAGCTGCTTCACAACACTTTCATCCGAAAAGCTTTCATCAGCTACAGAGTCAATTAAAGCCAAAAGTTTAGTGGACTGACCTTTAAAACTGATGGTAGCTTGCAACTGGGTACGTGGACGAGGAGACAGAGGGCAGACAGTTGGGCTCATGAGGATCCTCCCCCTCCCTCGTGAGCCTGCTAGTTTGACGGAACGGTGAGGGCAGGAGGCGAGAAATTGACCAGGCTGACCACAATACAAGCAGCTGTTCTCGGTGATGCGGCGTTGACGCTCCTCCGGGTTGAGCCGGAAGCGGCCGAGTTGCATTGGCTCCGAAGTTGGGGAAGAGTCACGCCTCGGGCTTTCCCGGAGGACGGCAACCTCAGTCGAGCGAGCTCGGCCCCCAGAGTTTGGAGGTGTGGCCCGTGGTAAGTTGTTGTGACCAGGAAAACGGCGCGTCCTCTCTCGCCTCCGCTCCCGGAGACGGTTGTCCACACGAATGGCCAGGGTAACCAATTCCTCCAACCCTCCCGGCTCTGGGTAGGAAACCAATTCGTCCTTTATGGATTCGCTTAGCCCGTTGGAAAAGCCGGCCTGGAGGGACTCGTTGTTCCATCCGCTCTCCGCTGATAGCATACGGAACTCAACTGAGTAGTCAGCGACGCTGCGGGAACCCTGGCGGAGAGAGATCAGTCTTTTTGACGCATCCTTTCCCCGCACGGGATGATCAAAAAGCTGGCGAAAAGCAGTGGTGAACTCAGCGTAGGATGAGGAAGTGGAGGCCCGCAACTCCCACACCCCTGTAGCCCAATCCAGGGCACTTCCCTGGAGAAGACCCATGATGTAAGCGACTTTGGCTCCATCCGTGGAATATGACTGGGGCTGCTGGTTAAACACAATCTCACACTGCATCAAAAAAGGGCGACAAAGTCCAAAATCTCCGTCATACTTATCAGGCGGGGCAACCCATGGTTCCTTAGCCGAAGTTGATGGCGCTGGGGGTGGCGGAGCTTGAGGGGCGGATCCCGGGCTAGCGGAGGCTCTAAGTTGGGTCTGGATTCCGGAGATCTTTGAGCTGAGCCCACGGAGGGCATCAGCCATCCCCTGTAGCACTTGGCTGTGCTGGCCGAGGACCGATTCCTGGTTGGCTACAGCCTAGCAGACCGTGGCCAGGTCTGTGGTGGAATGGTCTGCTGGGTCCATAGAGGCTGGAACGTACTGTCACGTATCGGGAAGGAACCCAAAAGCAGACGGGACAACCAGGTAAGGGAAGAATCCAGTCTTTATTGAAGTGACCGATCTCAGGGGTAGAGCAGGAGGTGGCTCTGTGGCAGGTAGGCAGGCAGGCAGAAGTCCATGAATGGTGATGTTCCAGCGAAGACTGGTCCATAGTGGAGGCCTTTTAAGGGTGAGGGTGATTGCCGGGGTGAAGGGGGGGGGGTCAGCAGGTGTCAGCTGGCGTAGCAGGTGTCAGCTGGCGTAGCAGGTGTCAAGGGCGATCGCTTTGATGTCAAGGGCGAGAGGCTGTGACAATTCTCAAAATGTTGACTCTTCAAATCTATTGTGGTGTTTGTTTGTTTTGTTGTTGTTGTTTTCGTATTGGCCTATTTTTATTTTATTTTATCTTGAGTACTGTTATTTTTTGTTTTCAGTCAGCTACAAACACAGCTGTGCTTTAATTATGATCTCACCTGTTTGAAATGAACCAAATTAACAAGGATGACGCTACAATGGCCACATTTCAACCCTTATTTTTTCAGTCAGAACAGGAATGTCTTTCAGAATGGTCAACACCTTCAGTAAAGTATTAATTGTCACTGGATGCCCATGAAAAATAATTGTAAAGGTTATATTGGCCAAGAAAAGAGCAGGAGTGGAAAGAGGAGAGTAATGATGAATGGGATAGGCACAAGGGTCAGTCCGGGGTGTCCCAGGTGAGGAACCAAAAGTCAAACAAATACTCTTCTAGCTGTTTTAATAGTGTTATAAATCAACTCAGAATATTTTAAAACCTACAAAACAACTATAATATTATAAAAATTGGACATTAAAAACGCTTCAGCCCCAGGCAATTTTTTTGAATTTTCGCCCGAAATTACATGCTCAAAATAATTCAGTAACAGCTCCGCAAGTACAGGGCCCAGATGCACAATTCTGGTGTCTATGTATAGGTAACACCTGGAAAAATGTACTTCAAGTGGACGTTTAGTTGTACCATCCACCAGGACAGAAGGACTGCAGATAAACTACAGCAGAAATTCAATTTTTTAGGTTCGCCTAAACAAAACTTACAATTTGAGTGTGAATAACATCAGTAATACCATGTACCAGCAGCCCCAGATATTTGGATCTGTTCTACAACTTCTCAACTGCATCTCCTCCAAGTTTGGTGTTATACAACTGAAGCATAACAATTCTACAGCCATTTTAGTAAGAGTAGTCCCAGGCGGACTTCCATTTTACTGTTCTGGGAGGTCCCAAAATAGATGGCCCCCCAGAATTGGGGGTGGGGGTCAGAAAATTTGGCACCCTTCATTTTCTGTTAGTTTGGTCCCTATAGAAGCCAAAACAGCAAAAAGATAAATTTTGGCACAAAAAACCTACGGGAGCTGTTTTTTTGACATAGCATACCGCACTATGTGTTCACTTTAGCCTTCGTTCAGCCTGGACCTGTTTTCCCTTGGCTTGTTTGGCTGACGCTTGGAAGCTGAGTAGCAGCAGTGATAAAGAACACTGATTGCTAATTGTCTGCCAGGAGTGCAGGTCACATCCTGGCCACTTAACACCCAATTGGCCAAAGAGCTGAGATGAAAGTAGGCCTATTGCCCAGAAACTGGTCACTTATGTAAAACTCTGTCAAACTTCACACATAACTATCAAAGCTGCAAACAGCAAGTTACCGAGGAATATATTTATAAGTTAAAAGGATAACTAAGTCGAAACAGCTAGGCAACAAGAAATATTTAAGGACACACTAGGTGAAAAACAGCTAAAGCTAAAATAAGACAGCTACAGCTAGAATAAGATCCCACTATACGTATATATATATAGTAAATGTTATAATGATTAATTAATCTGTTTAGATCTTTACTCTTCAACTTTATTATCCATCCTTATATTTGCATTTTTGATCTTGACCTCGTGTAGTAGCCCTGTACTGTAGGCTAACGTTAGTTGTTCTAACTAGCTTAGCTAACTAGCTACTGGGTTAGCTAGCTCCTGTCCTATCTTTCATAATTTTTGCAAAGAAGAATTGTGATGGATGTAAACATCGTGGACCGGATCCTACGGGAATCTTTTCACACTTTTTCTTATGAGGAAAAACTTGGAGTGAAGGCACAGGGGAGACCAAAGCCCACCATCAAGCTGGTGTAGAGAGTGGGCTCGATAAGTCAGAGTTTTAAGTGTTCTAGGTATGACAAGGTGGAGTGGCTAACAGGGAGTGTGCTAACAAACCGCTTGTATTGCTGGCCTTGCATGATGTTTAAGTGTGCTGCTGCAGGAGATGGGTGTTCTTCAAAGTTTGCAAGAGATGGATTTGAGGATCTACGAAATTTTGGCAGATCTGTTAAGCTTCATGAAAAATCAAAGCAGCATGTCAGTGCAGCCGTGCAATCAAGTCTGTTGGGAAATGTGAGAATTGATACTCTTGATTGATGAAGGCAAGCTTCTCCAGTTGGCAAAGCATAACGACACGGTTCGGAAAAACCTTGACATTCTGAATAGGTTGATTGATTCGGTGTCATTATTGGGTTGTCAGGAGCAGCATTTCGGGGGCATGATGAGAGTGAAAAGTCCGATAATAAAGGAAACTACAGAGAGACGGTAGAAGTGTTTCCCCGCTATGATGCTGTTCTGGCTGCTCATTTGAAATCAGTGAGGGATGTTTTAAAAATATAACGGGGGGGAGTTGGTTGAGTGGTTGCTTCACCAAAAACTTTGGTCAGCAGCCGCCACTGGCTGACATACACATTCAATCAAAAAGCAAGAGGCGTTCAACATTCAATTTACACGTGGAAGAACAAATTTGGATGGTTAAGAACACTTTTGTGAGTCCTACATTGATTTCTCTTTTGCGCTTTTCATAAGAACAAATTCAAGACGAAGAAAAAGTCAAGAGAATGTTCTCGTATGAGAAACCAATATCTTATCATATTTTATATATTGGTCTTCTCCTATAACCAGGTAACCAGCACCTGTCCCAGCTGAGAGGACCTCAGAGGGAAGAAATGAAGAAACTGCACTCACCATGATAAAAAAAAAAAAACGCTCCCATAATAGTTGGATGGAGAGATTATAACTGGTGAGCCGTGTGTGTGTGTGTGTGTGTGTGTGTGTGTGTGTGTGTGTGTGTGTGTGTGTGTGAGATCCTCTGGCAACCTCTATTTACTGTACACACTAAGGAGAAATCCTATTACAACAAGGAGAGAGCTGACTTGGACACTCTCTCTGGCACACACACACATATACAGACAGGTAAGACACTCACACAGGCAGAGAGAGACACAGTCCTCGACATCTGAAACCTTAATGAAACCCCTGCCTGCAGGCCTGCACCTGTCTACAGGTGATGCCAATGTCACGTCTCATTGAGAAGAGACATAACCTTGTCCCTTACCCTTCTACTCTTTTATCCCCCCCCCCTCGCGCCGATTTTCCCTTCATCACTTTTCTCTCTTTCTTCTCTCCCTGACCCGCCTCTCCCCTCTGTTGCACTCTCCTCTATTTCTATTTAGTGCTCGTATTTTGCCCTTTTTGCCCCCCCCCCCCCACCTTCTCTCCCTGGTCCCCCTCGTCTCTCTCCCCGACATCCCCCCCCCCAAGCCCATGCCCCTCTCTGCCTAAAGGCACACAGTGACGAGTTTTAGAGGTAGACCTGGGGAGGAAAAACAAAGGGATTAGTTGGTCCTCTCCCCAAACACAACCTGCAGCAAAGGATTCGCTTGTCCTGGGTTTGTCAGGAGGCGGAGGTCACCATCCATTCTTTTGAGACATACAACCTGAGAGCGCTCCTCAGTATGCTGTCAAACACAGCTGGACGCCAGGAAAGGATGTCATCCTGATCAACATCTGTCAGGCTTGCAGCATTAAGCTCCTGCATCCATGGACTGTACACCTTTGCTCTTATCTGTGTACTTCTGTTGATCCAACCCCTCCCGTCCACCAAACCCACATTATCTCCTGCAGTGGCATCAAACATGACACTGGCTTGTGCAATCAACAACTTGGTCTTGTTATCTGTGCTAATTTCCTCCTGTCCACTTTCTGGCACATCTTCTAATGTTGAGAGGAGGAGATGTGATTTATAACTCTGTAGGGCAGTACGGTGGCGCAGTGATTAGCGCTGCTGCCTCATAGCAAGAAGGTCCTGCGTTCGAACCCCGGGGTTGTCCAACCTTGGGTGGTCATCCCAGGTCCTTTCTGTGTGGAATTTGCATGTTCTCCCCGTGTTTACGTGGGTTTTCTCCGGGTGCTCCGGTTTCCCCCACCATCAAAAAGACATGCATGTTAGGATTAATACTCCTGTCTGTGCCCCTGACCAAGGGGCACAGACAGGAGTATTAAGACTCAAAGACGAACTGCAGTTGGTCCCCGGGCGCTGCACGGCAGCTGCCCACTGCTCCTAGCTAGCTACACAGCTAGCTAGCTAGCTTCAGAGAGCTGGACCCTCTCTGTCTCTGTGTAGTTGTGTACCTGTGTATAGAGTAAATGTGCATTTGTTCTAGGTGTCTACATTTACATTCATGTATGCCTACGTGTGTGTGTGTGTGTGTGTGTGTGTGCGCGCGCGCTCACACAGACGTGTGTATGTGTGGTTGTTTATGCATGAGATTTATGCGTGTGGGTGTGTGTATGCATGTGTATAAAGGTGAATAAAGGTATCATTGTTGGTTGCAGGTGTGTTCTTGTGCCAGGCGGGCTTCAGCAGAGAACAATGGCTCTCTGTTGGAGGACACACCTGAGTCAGAGACGGGAGGTGAGAGGGCCCGATCATTGAGGAGATTACACAAGAGGAGACTTCATTAAAGTTGATGGGGGCTAGGAAGCAGCTGGGAGGGGCAGGGGAGCCGGGGGGGGGGTTAACGGTAGAGGAATGTGGAGGGAGGGTGGATGTGTAGAGAAATGTGCAAGACGAGACAGAAGGGCGAAATACTGACACGAATAGTGAGTTTGATAAATGTGGCGAGGGGCGGAGCAGGGATGCCAGAGAGAGAGAGAGAGAGAGAGAGAGAGAGAGAGAGAGAGAGAGAGAGAGAGAGAGAGAGAGAGAGAGAGAGAGAGAGAGAGAGAGAGAGAGAGAGAGAGAGAGAGAGAGAGAGACCTGCCATATGAGCAGGGCTTAATTCAAGGGGAGAGCAGAGACAGGAGGTTCATGTGCCATATAAGCCAATGGGGAGAGAAGAGAAAGCCGGTACTCAAACGGGTTAACGAGGGGCCTGGGCCTGAACTCAGGCCAGGATGAGTATTATCATGAGAGGTATACAGTAGCTGCTGCTGTTTACATATTTATCCTGTCATGTGTCTAATGTGTTTGTCAAGGGCTTCAGATGGAGACTATTGAGCTGCATTGCCAATTTGCATTTCAAATGATTATATGGGCCAACGGGGGCCGGGTAAAGCCGTCCTACTAGCTCTGATCTGAGAGATAACAAGTACAGGTTTTGTAGTCCAAAAATCAAAGTAATGAAGTATCGTTTTTGTTTTTTTTTCTGAATAGGAGAAATGCACTGTGAGAGCTGTATGAAAATTATCACAAAGCTGTAAACACTTATGGCTAAAACAAGGTTTGCACAGTGAGTCAACTTTACATGCCTGGTAACGCTTTAGATTACAGCCCGCAACATACTACAGCGTAAATACACCACAGTTAGGGTGTAATCTGTTGTACTCACGGTGACTCACTGCGGTCATTAAAGATCCCATGACAAAAGAAAGAAGACTTTAAACATTTTAACAACTTCAGAATTGTAACGGTATACATATTCTTACCGGAAATGTTCGCTACGGGTCTTACAGTTCGGCACGCATGGGCGGAACTTTTGAGTGTGCGGAACTTAATTTAAAACTCCCCAAGTTTCCCCGTAGCAACTTTCGCAAAGGGCCGGATGTTGTAAGTTCTGCCACTCCACTACGCATACGCGCACGCACACGCCACGGAGAGATCGCTGGTGAATTAGCACAGCGCAGCCTCGTAGTCATGGCGAATGCAGATAAAGCGGACTTCGAAGATCCGGTACAGTTACTTTTCTAAATGCTACACCTATGGATAATTGTTATATTTTCCCATGGCGCTGCGCAGAGCCGGCCCAAGGCTTTATGGGGCCCTAAGCAGAATTTGACCCCCCCCCGCCTCGCCCCCCACGCTAAACCCACCTCCCACCACCGACAATATTATGCCCATGCTTGATCGTTACCGTACCATTGTCATGACTTACTACGGTGCTGGAAAGTCTTAAGATAAACCAGCAGACAATGCATTTACTGAACAAGTTCAATATTTTAATTGCTTCTGAACTGTGTAAAAGTGCAGAACAGTAACAAAGAAACAAATTATTTTCTTACATAAAATGCAAATGCAAAAACAGACAACATTGAATAAATTAAATAGAATCTTAAACAATGACATACAATGAACAGAGGAACTTCTAACATCTAACAATATAACAATAAAGATTAAAGAATACGTAGATGAATAAAAACTTTTTGGAAAACTACGGTGTACAAGGGCGTGCTAATGGGTCCCCCCGCCCTAAGCCACCGCTTAGTTCGCTTATGCCTTGGGCCGGCTCTGGCGCTGCGCAACTGCTGCCATGGGCAACGCGTCTCAGGCGAGTGAGTGGTGGCTCACTCACTCATAGAGGACCTGAGAGGGACGTTTAGCAGGACGGGCTCGCATCTTGCATTAGGTGTGCCGTGAGTCTGGACGGTTTCCTGCTTGTTTATGTATTTGAGAGAATATTTATGTTGCACAGTCCTAATGTGAAGCTGAGGGCTGCTAATGTGAATACAAGTGTAGAGTTCAAGTACTTTTAATCTTCTAAATGCTGCACCTTAATGGATATTTATTTATTTATTTATTTAAGAGAATATTTATTTTGATTTACTTCTATGTAAATTTTACTTTTTTATATGAGTAGGTTTAAGCCAGTTGTAGTAGAATTTTTACTTTTTTTAACCTGACTTGTTTTTTTTTTTTTTGCAGTGGGATTTTATTGTTTTATTGTGGGAAGCACTTGGTGTTACATTTGTGAAAAGTGCTATATAAATAAAGTGATTGATTTTAAGAATGACAGAGCCATATCCTAGTTTGTTCAGTTAACCAGTGTTTGATATATATATATAAAAAAACGGAAACCATTTTAAGTTGTGTTTCCTTTTCCCTCGCTGTACCGAAAACGTACCAAACCGTGACTTCAAAACCAGGGTACATATACCGAGCCGTGATTTCTGTGTACCATCACGCCCCTAGCGGTTACACCGAAACACAATTAGGTGACTTCTAGGGTGGGTGACTTCTGTGCACCGATGGCAGGCGGAGCCGCGAGACCATAAACGAGCATCCGGTAATGAAGCTTGCTGGTGAGGTGAACGACAGCTGAGACCGTCTTCAGAGGCCAACCGTATCCATGACCGTACACTGTCCCCTGGGCCTTTGTTTTGAAGTAAACACACAGATGCACGCCGTAGTTATTTTAAGTACCCTAGAATTATAAGGGAACAATGTAGTTTGCATGTTTGTTGGTTATACGGTCATTTTGAAATAGTCGTTAAATTTATTAAGTGATCCAGAAGTCATCACTCTATCTTCCAGATTTCTGCTCATTTTTGTGGTCATATTGTACCCTGTATTAATACAATGCATGCCCAGTAGTTACTAGATAATAACTTCAGCATAAATTCTCCCTACGTTCATCCCAAACATCCAGCTTATTGCTCAGTGGGTCATACATACCCTGTAAGAACAAAATAGGTACCTAGTAGGTCAAAATAAGTTCTTTGTAAGATCCCGGGTTGTTACCGCCGGTAGATCAGTGACTGTGTCGTTGATGATGTTTGTTGAGCCACTGCAGACACCGTACTGAGGAACACTCAGTTATACAGGTTACCGGGTGAGGGCCTGCGAAGCGAGAGTGCTGGATGCCAGCTACACGTAGGTCGTCTTATTGCATCCTCGTCGTGTTGGTTAATAAACCAGGTTATGAGTACAAACCCTGCGTCATTCATGAGAACACGAAACATGGTGTCTTTTTATATTTTCTAGCGAGGACAACGGAGCCACCTAGCCTACGGAGCTAATCAGCGAACATGGCGGACGGATTTCGGCGGCCCGACCCTCGTCTTTGATGGCAACATCAGTGAAAACTGGCGGATCTTCGAACAGGGCTATGACATTTTCGTCGCGGCGGCACACTCTGACAAGCCAGCCCGCACCCGTGCATACATTCTCCTCAACTTAGCAGGACCAGAGGCCATTGAACGCGAACGGTCTTTTGTGTATGCAGCAGAAGTGAGAGCACCCGGCGAGGGAGGACAAGTCCTCGTTCCCGCTGAATCCAAGGAGGATCCCGAATGCCTGAAAAGAAAGTTTCGTGAGATATGCAGCCCACGGTCCAACATTACAATGGAAAGACGCAAGTTCAACACACGCAATCAGAGGGCTGGTGAGTCCATTGAATCATATGTCAGTGACTTGAAAATAAAAGTAAAAAGCTGCAACTTTGGAGATCTATGTGAAGAGCTCGTTCGGGACAGATTTGTCTGTGGCATAAATAATGACAATCTGAGGTAAGTGCTATTGCGTGATAGTGACTTGACGCTAGCCAAAGCAGTCTCTGTCTGTCAAATACATGAGATGACGGAAGAACACAACAAGACGCTAGCCTCACAACAGAATTATGCTACAAATGTTGATGTAGTCCAACCTAAATTCATGAGAATAAAAAAGCATGATAGAGACAAAGTGGACAATCAATCAGAAAAATATGTCAAACAGAGCTTTGCTATTGCAACAACTGTGGAGGCAGTCATGCGGCCAGGAGAGACAAATGCCCAGCTTTTGGTCAACAGTGCAACGCCTGTAAAAAATTGAATCACTTTAAAAGATGTTGTAGCTCTGTACAACAGGGCCACAACAGGCTAAAATTCAGGAGAGCTGTTCACCAGATTGAACCTGACCAAGCTGATAATATTGCTGATGATACATTCTATGTTGATGGCCTAACACTGCAAAAAAACTGTTGATTCACCTGATGTACACGTAATTGAAAAAGATGAAGCTTTTGTTACTGTACATGTAAATGGAAGTCCAGTTGAGCTGAAAGTTGATACCGGTGCTAAGTGCAATGTCCTGTCAATTCGGACATTTGAACAGAGAGAGAAATGATCAATTTGAAGTAAATATGAAACCCACAAACCTTGTTGCATATGGGGGCAGCAAAATTAAAACTGTTGGTCTTGTTCGGCTGCAGTGTCACCTAGAGGGACAAACACACACATTGCCGTTCTTCATTGTTCATGAGGATGTTTTGCCACTGCTTGGTCTACGTGCATGTAGAGAGATGGGACTTGTCTCATTCAGCAAAGATGTTCATCAGTTAGGTCCTATTGATGATGATCTGTCACAGCAAATTTACACTGACTACAGCGACCTCTTTTCAGATGAGCTTGGGAAACTACCTGTGACTTACTCCATGACACTTGATCCAGAGGTGAGATCTGCTGTTCATCCTGCACATCACATTCCTATGGCTATGAAAGACAGAGTCAAAGCTGAATTGAACAGAATGCAGGAATTAGGTGTCATCACCCCAGTATCTGAGCCAACTGACTGGGTGTCATCAATGGTTGCTACACACAAAAAGGACAAGCAAGAAATCAGAATATGCATAAATCCAAGAGACCTTAACTCTGCTCTAAAAATACCACATCACCCCATGCACACTGTAGAGGAAGTGGCTGCACACATGTCAAATGCAACTGTATTTTCAGTTCTAGATGCAAAAAATTCATTTTGGCAGATTCCTCTTGATCACAAATCCTCAATGTTAACCACTTTCAGCACCAGTTTTGGTCGTTACAGATTTCTGCGAATGCCCTTCGGACTCAACTCAGCCAGTGAGGTCTTCCAGCGCTCCATGGAACAGATTTTTGCTGGATATCCCTGTGCAATTATAGTGGATGACATACTCATTGGTGGTAAGACTGTGGAAGAACATGATGCTACCTTGAGAAAAGTGCTTAACCGTGCCAGAGAGGTGAACTTGAGACTCAATCCTCTCAAGTGCAGGTTCCGGCTGAACCAGGTCAGCTATGTTGGTCATGTTTTCTCCAGTGAAGGCCTCAAGGCAGACCCCTCCAAAACAAAAGCCATCAGTGAAATGCCAACACCAACAGATGTTCCAGCTTTATAAAGATTTCTCGGGATGGTTAACTACCTTGGAAAGTTCATTCCCAACTTTAGTGAGCTTACGGCTCCACTATGACAACTAACACACAAGGACACAGCATGGACATGGCATGAGCAGCAGCAAAATGCTTTTGAACAGCTAAAAACACACGTGTCTAGTCCACCAGTTCTGTCATACTACGATGCCAGTAAACCAGTGACGCTCACATGCGATGCTTCACAGTATGGACTTGGTGCTGCATGTCTGCAGGGAGGAAAACCTGTAGTCTATGCTTCACGCACATTAACTGACACTGAAACTAGATACGCACAGATTGAGGGGCTGGTAGCAGTAGTTTTTGCATGCTCAAAATTCAATGACTATATCTATGGCAAGTCAGTGACCATAGAAACAGACCATCAACTCCTAGTCACCATACTAAAGAAGCCTATACATGCAGCTCCAACAAGACTGCAAAGGATGATGCTCAGACTGCAAAAGTATGACCTCACACTGGTATACAAAAGCAGCAAACTTATGTTTGTGGCAGACACACTGTCTCGAGCTCCCAGAAGCTCAACTGCTCAGGAAGCTGAAGAGGAGGACGGCTTTGATGTGATGACGGTCAACTACATCTCTTCTTCCCGGCTGTTGGAGTTGAAAGAACACACAGCAACTGACACAACTTTGCAGACTCTCGGCTCCATCATCAGACATGGATGGCCTAGCAGACCATCCAGCCTTCCTCATGCTATTCGTTCCTGTTATCCTTTCAGAGATGAACTGACTTAAAAATGGTGTTATCATGAAAGGTCAAAAGGCTGTCATTCCAAAGTCTTTACAAAAAGACTACAATAGCATTGTACACAGAGGACATCCTGGTGCAGAAGCAACTAAACGGAGAGCAAGGGGGATTGTTTTCTGGCTTACAATGACAGATGACATCGACAAAGAAATACGGTCATGCTCATTGTGTAACAGCACAAAACCACATCAGCAGAAAGAACCACTCCAGCTACACCCGGTGCCAGATCTTCCCTGGTCCACTGTAGCAACAGACATCTTTGAGTGGCGTAATCAGCTGTACCTAGTTTTGGTAGACTCATATTCAGGCTGGTATGAGATTGATCTGCTTCGTGATGCTACATCGGCAACAGTCATCACCAAACTCAAAAGACATTTCTCAGTTCATAGGGCACCACACACACTCATAATTGACAATCGTAGACAGTTCACAAGTAAGCGCTTTAAGGACTTTGCTACACATTGGGACTTCACTCATGTCACCAGCAGCCCAGAGTATCCTCAATCTAATGGTTTAGCTGAGAGGGCTGTTCGCAGTGCAAAACAGCTCATGGAAAAGTCTCATAGAGATGGAAGTGATGTCTTTCTCAATCTGTTAAATCTCAGAAATGTACCACGTGACACAAAACTTGGATCCCCTGCACAAAGACTGATGTCAAGGCAAACATGCACCACTTTGCCAGTTTCAATAAAGCTGCTTGAACCAGAGGTGTACAAGCCACTGGAGGTAAAGGCTCAGCTTCTTAACAAAAGACTGACACAGAAGTTGTACTATGACAGAACGAGCCGACCTCTTCAACCATTGATGGAAGGACAAGTTATTAGAATGCAGACCCCTCAAGGCTACAGTCGAACAGGTATGGTAAAGGAGATCTGCAAGGAGCCCAGATCCTATCTCATTCACTCAGAAGGAAAGCTGTACAGGAGAAATAGTTGCCACATTCTGCTGGTTGTCGAGCCTACTCCAGCACAGCACTACCCAGACGACAGTGAATGTCAGGACAGTGGACATGAACTTAACAACCAGCACACTCCAACAAAAGTGTCACACAACACGCTGGACACTGAACAGTCACATATGAAAACACCTACAGCTGTGCTACCTGCTAAGACAACTGGAAGTCTGTACACAACACGCTATGGTCGTGTCAGCAAGCCAAATCCTAAGTATAAAGATTGAGTCAATTTGTCAGCTCAAAATTTTGAAGGTTATGTCATTTAAGTTAATTCTCTGATTTGCTAAGAGCTGACATTGAGGTCTTTGGGTTTCGTTTCAGGTATCTTCACATATAAAAGACCTCATTTCGTGTTAAAGTATAGCTATATGCTTTGCTAAGACAACTATTTTCATATTATTCATTAAGGGCAAATTGTTTTCTTTACATTTGATTATTCTCACTCTGTGATTATTGAACAGTTATTTAATGTATGTCATTTGAAGGTTTGTTCAATATATGTTATTCAGCAAGTATTGATAATTGACAACATGGTTTTGTTATGGTATGAGCATGAGCTAAGAAAGGAGGATGTAGATCAGTGACTGTGTTATTGATGATGTTTATTGAGCCACTGCAGACACCGTACTGAGGAACACTCAGTTATACAGGTTACCGTGTGAGGGCCTGCAAAGCGATAGTGCTGGATGCCAGCTACACGTAGGTCGTCTTATTGCATCCTCGTCGTGTTGGTTAATAAACCAGGTTATGAGTACTAACCCTGCGTCATTCATGAGAACACGAAACTGCGCCTTATTCCATAACGTCACATCTTGTTGCCCAGTACCTACATACATATATGTATTGGTACGTACTGTACTGGTACACCATTACTACACAAGAGTACACCATAACTGCAGAGTAATTACGCTATACGTTGCGGACAGTAATCTAAAGCGTTACCATATTTCTTTATTCATTGCTCATTGAAAGAACAGACATGACTTGAAGCAAATTATTCTAAGTGCTGAGATCCCAGAGTTTTCCCTCATAATCGCAGTATAAAGTTATAAAGCCACTTTATTTTTGTCATTGTACATTTGTTTTTGGTTACAATGAATTTGTTCTCTGCATTTAACCCATAGGAGCAGTGGGCAGCTGCAGCACCCAAGGACCAACTCCAGTTCTCCTTTCCATTTTCTTGCTCAGGGGCACAGGCAGGAGTATTAACCCTAACTCGAGTGTCTTTTTGATGGTGGGAGGAAACCGGAGCACCCGGAGGAACCCCACGCAGACACGGGGAGGACATTCAAACTCCTCACAGAAAGGACCTGGGATGGCCTGGGATTCGAACCCAGAACCTTCTTGCAGTGAGGCAACAGTGCTAACCACTGGGCCACCGTGCCATCCATAAGGTAAAAAGTGTACGAGGGCAAAAGTAGCATGTACATTTTAAATCAGGGTTTGCGTCCCATAGTTCTCCTTTTAAAGAGTAACTAAACCCTAGACC